>NC_092181.1:907500-1020000 GCF_043641665.1 Enoplosus armatus | reverse complement strand
CTCAAGTAAAGAACTACTTTTTTGCTTTTTTTCCATTTTGTACAACTATACTTTATTTTGTTTCATAGGGAAATAGTGTACTTTTTACTCCACTTACCTGATTGCTGTGGTTACTACAATTGTAATTACAGTATGATAAACTTTTGTAATTTGATGCACTGCAGTGGATTAAACTGCAGTATGAACAGCTGGTTTGCCTTCAGCACCACAGGGACCAGCTACAACATGGAAATACACATTAACAAATTAAAAATTGAACTCTTAACGGGGGCCATTCTTCGGTTTGCTGATAATACTAATCTAAAATAACAGATTTTTTTAACTGATCGGAAGTAAACACAACATTGACACTGACAACATCTCCACTTTGAATCTTTAGTGTTCACATCTTTGATATCTTTTGTAACTTTCAAGAGGCATAAACTTGGGGTGGTATTTACTGATGTCCCCAGACTGTTGCTGATCTTCTCCATGATCTTTTGCCAGAAAGTGAGCAGTGAGGGGCAACTAAAAAACATGTGCACTATATCTTCTAGGCTGGAGTTGCATCTCCAGCACAGGCCGGATGGTATCAGGTACCCATCGCCTGTAGCCTTGCTGGAGGGAAATAGATTCTATTGAAGATTGTATATTGAGTCAGTTTTGATCTGGCATCTCTCATAGAGAGAAGCATCTGCTCTACCAATGTACCCCAAATGTAAGCCTTAAATCTCTTTCCCACACTGTTTTCAATCCTCCAGTGCTTACACTGTATTTGCATACAAGGTAGCTATAAATTGAGCTTGCTGTATGTGGCAAGTCGTAAAACAATTTTATTTGGTTGTCTATATCCGATTGTATGAGGGGGTCTAGATTAGATAGCCAACTTTAAGTAGACGGTTTCTGAGCTGGACAATCAGAAATCATTTTCTGCATCTTAAACTGACCCTTCAAGATCTCAAAGACTGGAGACATCCAATGTGTCTGATTCCCTTGTTGCACCAGTTCAGAGCAGGTGCTCCAACCAGAGGATATGAACAGGTGTAAAAGATAGTAACCTAAAACCACTGTTCTTCAAACGACTTTTCACTTTTACTTAAGTTATTATTTCCACTTCCACAATTTCTTCCTGGTATCTCACTCTGTTTGGTGCTGTTTGCGCTTTCTGTTTGAGTCTAGCTGTTTTTCCACTGGACCCCCATGATGCCCCAAACTGTGGCTGCAAAGACTTTTGAGATGCAAGAACTCTGGATCCTAACAAGAGACAGATGACCCGACCGTCCTTCATAACAAATCCTACAAATGAAATGACAACATACGTTGTTTGTACATGTCCTCTAAAACAACATGTAGAATTCATATTAAAATAGCAGGTTTGTGACAATACTATCTAATCCATCATATGTGTCTGTGAAATGATAAATCCTCGTGCCAGGAAATGGAGTCTTTATTATTATTAACGGTAGTGATTTGTTGGTTATGGTTATAATGTTTTTAGGCCACAAGCACACAGTTGTTTAGTGCGCCACAAACCCCGGGGTCTGTTCTCTATTTAGACATTATCGTTAAACACTGTCTGTTCTGTGCCGTGAATCCACATTACATCAGCCCCCACCTATCTGCCCTCTTCCGTTTTTCACCCAAAGACGAGTAAACATATAATTTGCAGAAATGGTTTCATCATATGACACTTTGGCCTCTGCAATATCCGCTTGCCACTTGATGCATTGTGTTTCATTCAACCCTCCCAATGGGAGAGTTTTTCTGGTTAGTGTTTGCTCCTAGCATTAGCAGCCGCCCCTTCTGCTCAATCTCCCCAAAGTGCACAGAGGTGGTACTAATAAAACACCTAGTTATGTAAAAAAGCAACAGCCGCATGAATCACTCCCAGGCTTCGCTCCTAAATGGAAATGTTGTCATGACGCACATGAGTTTGACAGAGAACCGATCCTCCCACAGACTGTTTTTTTTTTTTTTTAAATGGACGTGATGCTGTTCTACCAGTTTGTGGCGTTTTGACAGAGAAATGAGAATGAAGCAGAGAGCAGCAAAGAAAAGCAGTATGGCTTTTCACAAGTTGTAATTCTGGAGGAATAACAGGGTGTTCAGGGTACTCTGGACCGCCTGAACACTCTTTGTTTGTCTGTAACAACTTTTGCTGAATTGCTTGTACAAATATTTGTATAGAGGTATGAAGAATGTGCAAGATTTCATATGCTTTATAATGTGACACATTTTCCATATAAAAATATGGAACAGAATTTTCTATTCTTTTCTACTCTGCATATTCTTTCAAAGCAGACAGCTAAACAATGCTCTTGTATTCAGTGTTTGTTGTCAAAGCATTTTCCTGCGGTGACTCAGCAACACATTTAAAGTCAGTGTTGTTGTTTTCAGACAATTAGATGAAGTCTGGAAGACGAGATTAACACAATTAATTACCACGTTGATTGTGTATGTATTGCAGCGTAGCACTTTTCAGCCTTTGTTTAAGCTGGCTCGTTATGTAGAGGAGCAGCCCCGGGGGAGACACATTCATACCTGAGTAATCTGAAAGATGAAATATGTAATAAAACACTTAAACATCATTAAAAACTTTGACTGGAGGCTCATCACACTGAGATATTTCCAGTGAAGTGGTAATGGTGTTTAATGGCGTTTCAAGGATCCAGAATATCAACAGAAAAGGTCAGGGTTTGGTATCAGCCCCTTGAAATGAGAGATCAAGAGCTTCTTTCAGGATTCTCCGTTTCACACAAATATTCTGTTCAATAGTTACTGTTAGCAAACCTGCTTAAGTCATCGGTTTGATCTCCTGGACTGGTAGGAAAACCTTTAAACATATCTTTAGATTAATCTGGCTTTTAGACAAACCCTCATTACTGCGGTTGCACCTCACTTGTATTCCAGCGTGTAACACTGTTATGTATGTGAAGGATTTCACTTTAAAAGCTTTATTAGCCAAGATATTACAGTCATAAAATAAGCGTTAACATTTTATTTCCCAACATAAAGATCCAAATGCAGTTTCAAAAGTCTGATGGAAAACTAGTCAATACTAGTGACAGAATACCAGGTCTGAAAATACTGGAATCACCCTAAAATGTTTTTGAAACGTAAACTGAACTCTGAACTTTGGTGGTTGCTAAAACGCCAAAATCCCACATAAAATATAGAGAACATGACCCCAGTGCCCATATATTTTGTGTTAAAGCCTCTATCATGCAACGTTAATGTTTATTAACTATTTCCTTACACCCATGTGCTCGCACTCCCAAAAACCATGTGTCAGAAAGTGTTTCTACTTCTGAAATAGATCAAACATTTCAAACTGGGCATGTGAGTGTGAGAGTGAGGCTGACGAAACCTCTCTGTTCTCCTTGTGTCCTTTTTTTAAATGAGTCATCCTCTCTGTCATCTGTTGTTTTAAACATCAAACAATCGCAGGACAACAATGGAAATTAACCGAGGACAGGGTTTGTGTGCTGATGGTTACGATGACGATGTGGTGATAGCTTTGGTTTTATGGCTTGTTGGTGTACATGCTTTAGACTTTGGTCAGATCTTTGTACAGTACATAAAGGCAGAACCACACAGGTGGAGGTGGATCAATAAATAAAGCTTCAAGACAGAACAAAGCAGCAGCAGGAGTGGGCTGACAGTGAATTAACTGAGGGTCATTGAAGTACATCTATTTACATGGATTCACATTAGTATTCGTGTGTGTGTGTGCGAATGATGACTGGTTTTATATAAATGTACACTTTTATTTAAAGTTGAGCAAAGTAGAGTTTCTGTTGCTGATTAAGAATGTAATAAAAGTGTTCAATGATGGCTGATTTAGTCCCTCAAATTTTTTAAACAAACAAAAAACCTTTTTCTGAACACTAAATGTCCAAAACAAAAAAAAAGCATATTAACACTAAAGTGTATTAACATTAAGTTAAGCAAGATTAGCATGATAAAACATGAGCAATACAACATTAGCATGCTCTCAATGTATTTTGCTGTTCCCAGCCCACATGTGTGGGATCCCCCATGTGTTCATTGTCAGTGAAAATTGTATTTTCACAAAGATGCAAAGACTTATAATATGTAATCTATATGTATGTATTTGACATTACACCAGCAACATATCCTCGAATTGGGTAAAAAGTGTAAAAACATCATGAAAGCAAAGACTAGGAGTTTTCTCCGTCGTCTTCCAGATTTGCATGACTCATTTGAACATGCAGCACACTCGGATGCTTGTAGCATTTGGACACTACAGGAAATAACATTACAAAATATACAAAATAAATCTCAGCCCAGGTCAGTAGAAAAGCTGCAATAGGTCTTTGCATATGAAGATATTCTGACATCTCCCCCTCTACCGCAGACGTACTGTATGTCAGAGTGGAAAGTATATAGAGTTCGTCATTGAAGGAATGGAGCAGAGCCCCTGTATCTCTGTGGTTTCAATGAGGATGCTTACAGTGGCACTCTGGAAACCAAAGGGCAATGAAAAGCCTTTTTCCCACAATGTGACAAATGTCTGCTGACGAAAAATAACCCACAAAATGTCAAAATGTTGGAAATAAATCCCCTAAAGACAACGTCTTGCACTGATTGTACCCCTGCTATGAAAAACTTTTGGCTCATTCCTTTATTTTCTGGTCACTTCTGTGTTAAGAAACTTCCAGTAGCCTGAGGGCCTGTGACATACGGTAACTGACAAATACAATCTTTTCCATCATCTTTTTAACTGTACGTCACGGTGTAGCTGACAGATTCTGGCGTCAGACGCGGCACGTCGATATATAACGGCCTCTGTGTCTAAATGTCACAGTACAATTTCAGCCATACATCAATATGAGCACATAGCTGTTTCCTCTGGTTGTGAGGAAATACCACCTGATAGACAGCGACAGCCAGTCACCACCTTAAGAACGAGTAAAGTTAATGCTCCTGAACGTTGTCAGTGCTGTGTGTGCGCCTCACAGCTGAGAGTTTTCTCCAAGCCACCGAGGAGACATTTAAAGAGGGCTAAACCTAATAAAGCCTGAGCTGTGAAGACTGCCATTTGTCAGCTGTAGAGTATTTCATTACCACCGGAAGGTTTATCTGCCCTCGGCATCACTCATATGCATGTGAACCACACCTGCCAGCGGGCACATAATCAGAGGAATGGAGATGAATATTCAAAGGACGGGGGTGGGAGAGCCTTTTATTGACACATCAAGACTTTTCTGGAAATGACTGTTATCATTTAAAGATACAGATGAATCAATAACGCTTTGACATTAAGCGTTGCGTGGTTTTATTGGGCTTGAATAATGGCCTCTGAAACCGCAGGATGATTTGGAACAAATGAAAGCCCACCTCTGATTGACTGGGCTTTCATTAAATAATAAAAGTTGAACACAAGCTTCTCTCATCAGAGTTAAACTTACAAAGTTTACAAAGTTCCAGTTTTCGCCTCTCACTATAATCGTCCGTCGACAGATTTATGACAACTTGAATTGCTGTTTTTTCATAACAAGCTTTTATTCACTTTTTTCGCCTCACTTTTCAAAGCGTGCTGGGAGATGATGACGCCTAAGGATTCGCCTGTATCCATTTCTGTTCTGGTCAGATGAGTCTCGTAGTGATTCTCTCTCTTCCTCTGCCTCCTAATGCTGGCAGACTCAGTCCTGGGAATTTCTGGGAGGCAGCCTCTTCCTTCGCCCATCGATTTTCTGCAGCAGCTTGTGGGCTAATTGCCCTTATCAAAATCATGACCTGCTAAATGATGGTTGTCTTTAGTCGCTTCCACCCTCGCCAGCAGCTACTGACATTTAGTACAATTAATTAATGCAAAGACAACAGGGGGTTGGTATCTGCTCCGCTTGGCTAAGATGGCAGCTTGCATTATGTAACGCAGCCAGATGAGGCCTCAGAAAGGGGGAGAGTTGGAAGTTGATATCTCACTATCAGAGAGGCAGCAGTGGAGATGCCCAATTAAAAGCTTGTCGGTTTGAGAGGAAGGTAATGTGGGAAGAGTTTCCATGGGAAAACTGTGTTGGGTCTTTGATCTCATTATCTTGCAACATTTTACTCGAGCTTCTGTCCACTGAGTTACAAGTGCTACAGTATAATCTCCAATTTACTGTTAGCTAAACCCCTCCAGCGAACAGCAAATATCCAATCATAGCTTCCAAGATTAGGATTTCTCCAAATGTGGTAGTGAAACTCAAACACAGACAGGTAGGAATGGATTAAAGTGTTTATCTGCTCGAATGTAAGCTGCAAATTACTAATGAGATTTAAAAGGATCTTATCGACAGCTCATTGTTAGAGGTTACAAGTCATTTTCGATCAATCCCCATCAAAGACCGACACTGTGTGAAGCCAAGACGCTTCTATAGTTCAGCATAATGTTAGCGGCTCAGTCCGGCTCAACATAAATCGAACCTGTGAGTTGCTTTTCTATGTTTGTTTTTCTACAGTAAGCATCCAAACAGTTTGCTTGGAGTGAATAACATTTAAATTACATTTTCCTTGTCATACTGCACTATAATACAAGAAATAACTGGCTTTACACTGTAATACAAGAACAACGTTATTTCTTCATTTCTGTATCTTCTGCAGGGGTCATCAACTGGTGAGTTTTTGCCTTGGAAAATAATCTTTATCCTCAGGTGTCTACTGGCCATCAGTCATCAACATGTGTATATTTGAGACCTTATTTAAAGTGACTCAGATGGAAACATTATAAAGTAAGCTCATTTTCAACCAACTCATAGTTAGTGTCAATTATCTAGCTAGCTATAGCTTCGATAAGAAATTAAAGGTGCCTGCCTTTGTTTATTTCTGTGACCCGCTGTTTAAAAAAATGACAAATATTTTCAGATCTATCTGCTAGCGCTATAATTGTAAACTGCATGTGCAGTGCTCGATTGGAAAGCTTGACCGGCGTAACAACAAACTAAGGGGAACCGAAGGGCTGATTCCCAGATCAGCAACATGACAAGTGACTGATGTATTGATAAGAGGAAATATTCACAACTCTTTTGAAAATATTCCTCTGACCTGAAACTGATCAGAGAAAAGAGATGTGTGAGGGAAATAAATGAAAAACAGTTGAAGAGTGGAAGCAGGAGAACTCATTTTTATCATATTTGTTACATGAGCGAATAGATATGATTCCCAGGGGAAATTAATATGACTATTCCACCTTAACATTACAACCACAGCTCTGACACTGATGCATTGTACAAATCTGTTCTTAAAAGGAGGGGGGGGGAAATGTCCACATTATCTGAAAACCCTGCAAAAATCCAATTCAATCATTGTGGACTGTTGCAAATGTTGAACAGGCATAATTAGTGATTAATGCTCCACCGCTTTTGTGTTTGTTTCACCATGTTCTGGCTGTGTTTGCTCCTGCTGCTCTCCATCTGCCATAAACAAACATGTTTTCCCCTCAGGTGGAAGTAGCCTCTCAGGTTATTTGTATTTGTGGTTTCCATCTTCTGCTGCTCCTTTTACTTAGTTTTTTTTCCCAGTTTTGCCGCTCGCATTTGAGCAGCTGATCTTTTTACTGTTTTGCCAGTTGCCAGCCTCATTGCTTTATATGCTGCACGTTATGCAGTCTCTCTGCTCCACGGTCCCCCTTCTCCCTCTGCTGAGTGTTTTATTGGTCTTTTATTTGAATCCCAACATGCTTTCCCACTATGAAGAGGCCTTTTACCTCCCCAGGACATCTTTATCAAATAACAATTTGTTTTTTAATCTACTTGCCTGTTTGCTTGGAAGTTTTCAAATGTCTTTCGATGGAAACATATACTGAATTCACATCTGCCACTTGTCTCTGGACAGATGCTATAACCCACACAAATGCACTGTCAGGGCTTCTGCTCTGCAGCTCTAAGCTACGTATTCAATCTAGATGCTGTTATAGTTTGACTGGCAAACTCTGCCCAGATGCTGTCAAAGTTTGATTGCCAACTGAAAGATGTAATCATACGCCATGTTGCATTTTGTATTTCTCTCTTGTAGTCTTGCACGGCTGACCAAGGCAGAAGCAGCCTGCTCCGCACCTATTCCACAGGAGAGGCAGACAATCCTGGTTTGAATGTGTCTGTTACACAAAACTCATATTTCTAAAATCACTGGTTGCAAAAATCATTTCTTGTCATGGCTGAAAAGATGGCGAAACAAGGGCACAGGTTGAATTTTACAAAAAGAGAAAGGGTCCCTGTGGTGCACAATAGTAATACTGCACGCTTGAGGTAAAGAGTTGAACTCCAGAGATGGATACATCTGTGTAGTTGCAGGGCACAATTTTTCAAAATCAATACAGCAAACAAATACAAAACAGCATACTGTGTGTAGGTAGTTAAAGAGTTGAATTGTTAATTATAAATCCCAGGGATACAGACAGCATATAAACAAGGAACAAGACTAAAGCTGCATAGCCCTGCTCGCGGCCTCTAGAGGCTACAACGTCAAAATCATTACTCATAACAATAAAGAGCCGCATCAGTAGCGGAGGTACCAACTTACAATTTGTCCTGATGGAGACCATCAAGTCCTTAAAACTGAAATGGTTTATCACCTAGGGATGAATGTGCTCAGTACATTTCAATCAACAATCTGCCAAATAGATAATGCGATATTTTGTTGCTAAAGTTAAAGCTACGCTAATCAATAGTTTTATATTAACAAAGGATCAAATCAATAAATGTAAGAGAGGTCTGTGACAAACCCTTATGTATGAATTATCAAGGCTATGTAAGAATTTGGGAACAATTTACACACAAAGCTAGTTTTCATCAAGACATAAATCATAATTGTTGCAATATAATTTATCTGGTCTATATTTGGACTAAATGCCTTAATTCTTGGGCTTTTCAAAGTCAATTTTTGGGAAAAAATAACGTCCATGACTGTCTTAGTTCAGAAAATAACGATCAGAGATGTTGGTTGCTTGGTGGGCAGTGAATATTATTATAAGTCTAATTATCAGTGAGTCCTCCTTTATCTGCTCTCGTTAGAGCAGCGGCAGCTGTTTTCAGTGAAAAAAGCTCTGATAAACCAACTGTACACGACCTGCTCAGCACCAAATGACAGACAGATAGACCAAGTTAGCGACAAGCTGGTGAACACAGTGGAGCATTTAGCAGCTAAAGAGCCAGATATTTCCCTCAGGAGGTGGTGGAGACCAAAACAGAGGACTAACATTCATCATTTGGCAAGTTCAATTTAATGCTAGTGTTGCTTCGTGTCTGCTGGATGTGTAAATGAACAACGGTGTCCTAACAAAGTTGCCATAGCAACTCTGCAATGTAATAATGTATCATGAAATATCTCTTCATGCAGATTTAATACATTAGGATAAGGGTGGAGTAGGATTGAGGAAAGGGTTCATTATGTGGAGAACATGAATGTGTTCATTAAATTTCATGGAACAAATCTGCTCATTTGTTGTGTACAAATTGAAAATGGGGCCTTATAGTGGTGCAAGAGGAAAAGTCAGGAGATCACCAGAAACAAAAGAAAATTGGAATCCTCATCTGGAAATCATGATTATCCACAAAAAAAGAAGAATACGACAAGACAAGAAGACAGAGAAGGTGAGACGAAACAAAATGGCAGATTAGAAAAACACGTTATTTTTTGGTGAATTATTCATCACCTTAATTATTTAATACAGCATCACAAATCATGTAAAGCATCACAACATCCAGTATCTGGTACTGAGAACACACATCTGATGACATGTTGTTATAATTTTATCCCGGCCATCCATCTTAACTGTATGGTTGATGTTATGTAGCAGTTTCTCTTCTTCTTTGATGTTGTTGCTACCCACATGAATAAGTCACTCGCTCTCTCCATTGTTGTTTTCATGTTGCTCTTATTTCACCTGCAACCAAAACAGATGATTTCTTTTTCAAAAAGCAAGGCCTTGAGGAGAACTGTTGCAGTGAGCTACAAAACATTTAAGGAAGAAATCTTTGATCTGAACTTTAAAATATAAGCAACAGCATTTCAAGACACATTTTAAACTTTGAACACTTTGAATTAACATTTTGAGTCATAAGCGTAGTCTTGATATTCTCATATTCTTGAGCTGGCAACAAATAGAGGAACAGAGTCAAGAATCTATTAAAAAACCCAGTAAATTTATACTCATATATGCAAGAGTCCAAATGTTTTTGATTCACTAACCTGTGGCTAAATTACTGTCTGGAAAAAACTGTACTGACCAATCTGATAAATAATACACAATAAACATAAATCAAAAGGTATATTGAGTTTGGACTGTTTAGTGGTTTGTTTGTGGCTATTGAAATGAGTCAGATTCTATGTTTTAGGAGTTGTTGGAGACCAAAAGACACCTAAAAGCTTACATTTGTTGGATTCCCAGAAAGACAGATCCAACGGGACGGTAGCATTGCTTTGTTTCTGCTGGAGCACGAGGAAATTGTTGTAACAACTTCATTTGCTAAAGGCTAATTGTTGTGAGTTTGTATTGGAGACTGTCTGTTCCCTAGTGGTGGGAGATTTATTAATCCAGCCTTAACAACCAAAATCAATTCGTTTCTTACCTGCATCCGGACCCTGCCTGCATGATTTAGCTAACAATGTGAAAGCACGACTTTCCCATCACAGCTACCCACCTGCCTTTGAAACTATGTTTGTTTTCACTTTCAGAACTTGGTGTCATTCTGCAGCAGTAATTCATTAATTACCCAGGGTTACATTTTCCTCACCAGTATTCATAAATTATTTTAATTCTCAATTAGTTCAGTCAGTCCACCCTTCATTACCTCCTCCAGAGGACTGTGCAGTGAACTGCTGAAAATGATTGGTGATTTAAAGGCGCAGTAAATGCTGCGTGTGTACTTGATGTTTTTGGATCAAATATGTGTGTGTCAGAAATTCCACAATGTTTAGTCAGTGGTGAATCAGCTGGACAGCTCCTGTGGAGTTCGATATGTCCAATATGTCCTTGCTGAGAAGTGCTGGCAGCAACAGAAGAGACATCCAACTGCCTTTTAATTACGGTTTGTCAATACATCTGCCTTTGTGCTTTGGCAGGCACTTCCACTCTCTGTCTTTCAGTCTCTTTTCAAACTTTCAAGTGCTTGTAAAACATGAACATTTTCATTAGGTATTAATACCTTCTGGTACAAATAAAAATATGACGCAGACTCCACTAAAAACCTGACCTATATGATGCCACAGAACCCTATTGAAATTACAGCAGATTCGGCCTGCCAGTGGACTCAAAAGCATGAAATTGTGAACAAAAAGTTTGTTTTAAAAAAAACAATGAATGTCTACACAGAAAGAAAAGGAAGGACACTTCCACACATCTCTGCTGGCAGATGATAATTTCAGGTCAGGGAAGAAGTTCTGTTTATTTTTCAGAGGGAGAAGAAATAAGAAATGTGAAAGAACTGTCAAACCTCTTTCACGAAGAGCAAAAACAACAGCCTCTCTGTCGGCTCATTGAGTTGCAAAAATTGCATCTGCATTTTCAAAACAGCACTTACTAATACAACTGTGTTGAAACACTGTCACAGTGAAGACATTTCAAAACTCTTACAATGATATATAAGGCATGTAGCATTTCAGTTTTTTTCTTCTATTCCTGATATAAAAGCCCTCTGGCTTCTGAATGAGGCTGGTGGAGGACCCTGCTGTGACCAGTGAGTAGGTCAGCGCCACAGGTCTGCAGAGAAAAGCTTTTTTTCCCTGAACGCCTGAGATCGATCTCGGAGGGGAGGGAGGGGCAGAGCAGTGGAGTGGAGGGATCACAGAGACTGGGAAAGCAGGTGGGGTGGGAAAAAAAAAGGTTCATCATGATTTCATAAACCCAGAGAGAAAGTGAGCATGAATGCCCCTCACGTATAGCCCGGTGCTCTGTTCTCACTCTGTCGGCTCTGTGGAACACCAAATGGGCGGATCACCGCATTATGAGCTTGTTGTGCTCAGAAAAACCCTTGTGCCTCAGCGAGGTGAAGATCAGAGGAGAGGCTCTCAAACAAGACAGGGTTATTGTGAGCTGTGGGTTGTGCAGGTGGATATAGGTGTACATGGGTATAGGAGGCAAAGAACGCGTCTGGAATAATGATTGTGCAGTTGAACAAAAGCAAGTGTTTCAAAGCTTTGATTGAAGAAGACTGTAGTGAAGTGTCAGAAAGTTTGAGAAAACAGGACCTTCTACGATTGCTGTTTATTATATCAGAACTTTTACATTTATGAACAGTGGTGAACAACCATTTTTCATTAAAGGACTAGTTTGACATTTTGGAAAAATACTCTTATTCACTTTCTAGCTGAGACTTAGATGAGAAGATCGATACCACTCTTATGTTTGTAATCTGTTAAATGTGAAGCTACAGCCAGCAGCCGGTTAGCTCAGCTTAGCATAAAGACTGGAGACAGGGGGGAACAGCTAGCCTGGCTCTTTCCAAAGGTAACAAAATTAAAAAAAACAAAAACAAACAAACCAACAATTAGTTGCTTTACTGCCAGACTATTTCTTGGCTGGGAGCAGTTGCCAGGCAACCAGCGGAGACTCCAGGAAGTTACTGCTCCCAGCCATGAAACAGTCTGGCACATAATCCCCTGCAAAACAGCAAACTGTGGCTTTTACTCTTCAACTTTTGAAGTCTACACCTCAGACGCCAAAGGGAAAGTCCTAAACCAGTGACTTTCACTTCAATTGCATAATGTATAAGTCATAATTACAATCCTTCCACCATCCAGACTCTGCATGTGATGGAGGTACTCATATATGTAACAGCTATATTGTTTTAATTTTCTGAATTTCATCCATATTCATACTGTTTCTATTCTATAATATTCTATTCTTTTACCATTTGTTAGTTGTTTTCTGGAGCTAGGCACAAAAGAATTTCACTACATGTTGTAGATTCGATTTAATTTGACTTTGTACAGATTAAACAAACAAGATGTAAAGTGTTAGTGAACTTTAGAGGTGCTGGTAGGCCGATTCTGTCACCTTTGGACAGAGCGAGCTGTTTCCCTCTCTTTCCAGGAGGACATACTTACGCGATCCCAGTGTTTTTAGCATGTGTGCAACTGCATGCTCGCATATTCTGCTCATATATACTGAAAAAAAGGTGTCTTCTCCAAACCTCATTAACTGAAATGCCATTATGGTACAACTGGACCAACATTTCACTGGAAAAGATAAAAATGATTACACAGTTCTGTGTGTATAATTTAATTTAATTAATGGTGAGGAATCCTGGGGAAAAGGGATATTTTTCATGGGAAGTAGTCATTTTAAAATCACGGAAAAACCTTCAAATACAATGTCATAAAGTTATATATCGGCGTACATTGTATAGCATCATTTCTTCCTCAGTATGAACTGTACAGCATCAGCAGCCGTTCTTGTATTACACAAATGTTTTCTATTCTATTTTTCTATTAAAGAAATATGTGAATGAATCACTTTATACATCATATTATGCTGTCATGAAACACAGAAAGCTATCAAAATAAATATGTTCATGTATGCGTGTCTCTGAATTATCCCACACAGTTTCCAGTAAAGAGCTGTGTGTGTGTGAGTGTAGGCCAGCTGTGTATTCCTTAAGAAGGTTCTGTAATTCAGTAATTTCGTGTTTTGTTTGCCATGGTACGCCTCTCACCTGCTGAAGTACAGTAAAATGGAGGATTTCACTGCTTGAAACACTCTCTACCCTCCAGAGGATGAGAGGTGGGCTGCTTGGCTTTCTGACAGAAAACCTGTTCAGACTGCATCTCTCACGTTACACATGTGAGAATTGAAAATTGTATGTAAATGTATATTTTGCATGTGGAGGAAGACAATTTGGAAGAAAATGTTGTTTACCCACTGTTTCATGTCTTATGGATTCCACACATGACAATGCACTGGCTCCTCCTCTCTACATATTTGCATAATGATGTAGATAATGATGCATAATTTTTAAAACACCCCCTCTCATGCTGCAATTTACCAACACCGAGCCAGTTTTCTGGAACTTTGGATAGCATAAAAAAGACGTATGAATCGTTTTATAGCTTTGTTGAAAATGAGTTGTGTGCTTTGGTTTCCCTCTGTCTCTTGTCATCTCGCTCCCTTAGCAGTGCTGTTGAGTACACTTGAACACTCTTTGTTTGCAGCTCATGAATTTTTAATTCAGCCATGGTCAAAAAATTTGGTAAAACATCAAAACATTAGTTCACACATGCACTGGATTAACCTTGCATTAGGACTCCATGCTCTCACTAAAACTAAACCGTAACTAAGCAGAACTGTGGGACGTGCGCTGACTGCAGCATCACTACCAGCTGTCAGCAGATTAATACTCAAATTTACTTTAGACTGTTAAAATTCACTTGACTTAGAAATATTTTACTGTTTCAAATTATAATCAAAGTAGTATTTACAAATATCCCTCTTTCTGATGGTATATGTGTTGTTGGTGTTGGGTAAGTGGGTCAATACAGCAGTACTAATCATTAATACATACGTAGCAAAGAGGCTTGAACATGGTGATTGATGACCATGACTGATGATTGATGTTCATCTCATTCTAACAGCTCTATTTGTCTCTAGATCTTGGTGTTGTCGGAACTGACTTTGCAAATGTAAAACCTTCCTAAATCCACCTGAATGATTTATTCTTATTTCCTATCATTGGATTAAATGCAGTCAGCCACATTATCTTAATATAATGTTAATATAATTCCGTTATCTCATATTATTCTTTTGTGACATTAAAGCTGCACTAATCGATATTTCTATCTCAGCAATTGATCAAACCTGCTTGTGCGTAACATCCACTGGCTGTACAATGTTTCTTTTATTCTTATATTTTATAAAAGGTGAATAAAAAAGGCATGTATTTTGAGTTACAGTGAGAAGGTATCTTCATAATGTACTCCTCATAATAAAGAGTATTAGAAACTGGACTTGAACATAAACAAAAGCGAACACATTTTTTTAAAACTGTTGACAGTGTGTGACTTCTTGAGATATATCCTGTTTATATATTTCATATTTTGAGACATTTCTTGGAATATTATCGCAAAAACAACAAATGGAATATTATCTGTTGATGGTGCCATAAATAATGTGCCATAGATCTGCCAGTCCTACTCTTCAAGAGAGTAAGACGGCTTATTCTGATGTATATTTACCACTTTTCTGGCAAACATGACAGCCATCTTAATTATGTGTTGCTTTTAAGTAGCTGAAAATATGATAAAAGCATGCAGAAATGAATGAAATGTTGCTCTGTATCTGCTGGATACATAAGTAGGCAACTGTCTGCTAATACAAGTTTAATAGGTGATAATACTGAAAGTCAATGTTGTGTTTTTAGCTTCTTCTGCTGCCCCTGAGTCGCCAAAAATCCATAAATGCTGCTTCAAGCTCATTTTAGAAATGTGCTTCAATTTAATTTTTACACTCTTACTGCAGACTCTGATGTTAATACTTCAGTCTCTGTGTCATGTTTACACTTTAACATGTTGTCGTGCCATTGGCTTAATAATATGGATTTGACCAGCTGGTCATGATGTTATAGGAGGTGTGACTTAACAGAAGAGGCAGTTTGTTATTTTCCTCTAGTCTCTATGAAGAAATACATGTTTACTGGTTTACTGGTTTACTGGTTGGTGCCTGGGATGTCAGAAAGTTGCAGATTCAGTCCCAAATAATCATCTTGTTCCTTAACTACAGTCAAAGTCTGAGTACATTTTAGTTGGTATTTGAAGTGTCATCTGCATCTATGTAGAGGTCTGCACAAAGATAAGAAGATAAGACTGAGCTAATCTTGTTAGCAAAGCATTTCTTTAGCCACAATTAAAATGGGAAAAAAAAGAAGCCTTCAAAATCAAAATGATTTACGAGATTTCAGAGCAAAACTTCTGTTTCTGGTTAAAAGGATCTTAGTCTTTAACAAAAAGGGTGTGAGACGCTTAAAATAACAATCTGAGCCTGTCGGTGGCAAAATCAAGCAGTTTTGGTGGATGTACTTTTCACGGGCACAGTTACCCACAAAGAAGACCCCAAAATTTGTAAAAAATAAAGCCCAGGTTTAAAAATACCAGAATTACCTTTCAGGAGATCCGTATGCTTCTGCATATTTATGACACTTGTCAGTTCTTCATTCTGACAGGAATGCAACAGGCAACGCAACGTATATACTGTTGAAACGCTCTGATTAGCTCTATATCGCCCCCTTGAGGACTGAGGCTTGTTACCAGTGGTGTGTAAGGGCTCTCGCTGCTGGGACAGGCACGCATGGACCATGTTTGTGTCCAAAGAGTGGTGGCGCAGTGGTGCTTTGAGCTAACATGCTGATGATTTGCAGGTATAATGTTTACCATGATCACCATCTTAGTTCAGTGTGTTAGCATGCTAACATTTGCTAATTACCTGTTTAATGGCAATCCATCCAATCGAGACAAATGTCAACCTCATGGAGGCGGTAGAGGAAGAGTCAGGGGAATGCCAAAGTCAACAGGATAGTCTTGGAACCATCAATGTCAAAATGTTTTACAGCAATCCTTCCAATAGTTGTTGAGATATTTGAGTCTGGACCAAAGTGGAGGACCAATTGAGAGACCAACATTGCCGTCCCTGGAGCCATGCCGCTGGTGTGACTAAAAACTTGAATCCACTTATGCAATTCTTTCATTGTGGCATTCTCTGCCACAACTTAGCGAGCGAGGACTTGACCCCTTTGCTATTTTTAGCTGTTATTCACATGTTGAAAAGGTCAACTTGGTGCATGTATGGAGTGCTGATATCCTCTTCAGGCTTAATGTTCTTGCTCACATGTACTCTAACAAGTAATCATTATGCAAGGTCAAAAGAGGCAGCTCAGGAAACCTCATGACTCCTACAGAGGGGGCATGATTGCTGTGCATTAACAGTGGGTCCTTTAAAGAGGTGAAGAGTTAATTGGCTGTAAATATGGCACATTAGTGAGATTTCATGACTCTAATACTTTCATGTATCAGATCCAATGATGCATATATGAGTTCATGCCAAAGGCAAATATAACGTTGTTAACGTTTGAAAGCCAGGGTTGAGATGTGCTGTAGGAGGAAAACTCACAGCTCTGAGCTGATCTGTCTCTCACACTTCATGCTAAAACTCTGTCAGGCACTGCACGCAAACCCATTCCCCAAATTGTCTCCTCTATTTACTCTGCTGCTTCCTTTTTAAATGTGGCTCAGGCGAGAGAACAGTCTATCTCTCCATCTCTTTCACTGTAGGGAAATTGAATTAGCAGGAATAAAGAATGGCGTTAGCACTCTGATGATTCAAAGTTTGTCACAAAGTATGTGCACAAAGAGGTAACCGGAGACTTTTACTGCACGACTCTGCCTGGAAGAGCATTTCCATACCTCTCGCTATTGTTATGGGAGATGGTTTCCATGACAATGATGCGCTTTTGAGCTTGAATATGAACTTTCAGATATTCCCCCCCCCCCCCCCCCCGTCCTCCCACCTCCAGGCAATGAAATCCACTTGACTCCTTTTGTCGCTGTGTGAGGAGGAAGAGAAATGTTTAATTTGCAATCATAATGACATACTGTATCTTCAGAGGATTCTATGCATACAGACACGTTTTGAAATTTGCTTTTCATTTGAGTTATCCTTGCATTTAATTATGTAATGCCTGATGGTGTTTTCTTACTTGGTACTTCAAGTTCTTGTAGATCCTGAATAACTAAAGTTGCTGCACTTGTCAATATAATAATCAATTAACAATGGATCAAGTGACTATGTGTAATGTGAAAGGTGTAGATCGTAGTGATGAATCCACAGAGAATCACGTAGAATCATCCAAACATCAGCAGCCAAAAAGGCAAATGAATGCGTGTTTCCATCCATCACCGTGGGCGCAACAAGACGACATAATTAAATGAGCGCCAGTCAAACATTTTTGTTTGTTTAATGTATTCATTTGAGGAAGATTACAGTTTCCTCATCGCTCCACACAAATCTGATGTTTTCATCTCTTCAGTGGAGCAGAAGCTTCAGTGAATGTTTAAGGCAGCTTCATGTACGTCATGATTTATTTGCCAAGTCTGTTCCCATTTTGCTTTTATTGATACTCCAACTTTTCCACCTCAGCCAAGCGTAAAAACATTTTCAGGATATTTTGTGACTTTTCAGAATTTGTACTCGTTTTTTTTACGAGAAAATTGAAAATGTGCATAAACCCATTTAATACTTCCCCTAGCATTTTTTTTAGCTCATTGTTTTGGTTTTACTGGCCTTAAATTTACTGTTTTGGTTCATTTTCACTGTTATAAACTTGTTTCCAGCAACAGCAGGCAGTTGCTTTCAGCAAAAAAGCTCTGATAACTCACTGAACGCAACCTGTTCCATACCAAACGGCAGACAGCTGACAGGAGGCAGCAACCAGTTGGTGAACAATTAACAGCTACAGAGCCAGATGTTTCCCTCGGGAGTGGGTGGAGATCAAAACCGAGCTTAAAGAGAGTGTAGATTGGCCTTACATTTGTCAGGTCACCAGAAACATGACTCCAAATGAATGCTAATGTTGCTCTGCCTGCTGGGCGTGTTAATAGGCATATTTGCTAACACATTAGCCTTATCTTTATTTGTGTTTACTGCTGCTGCCCTCATGTGACCAAAATCAACTAATGCTGCTTTAACAGATTAACTGTACCTGCTATACAACATTTTCTTTGGCAAAAAGAGAAACTCTCTGGTTGTTGAAAGCACATTTCTTGGTGGTGATTCTGAGCAGTGGTGCACTTTGCAATCCATAGTTGGCTAATGGGATCTCTTGAGAAAATGGGTTACAGTTTTTCAGGAAAACCATCTACTAGGATGAGGATGGGGAAAGCAAGAAATTGATAAAGAATTTAAGAGAGAAAGAGTGTGAAAGGAAGAGAAAGAGACAAGAGGGGGGGGGCATCTTCAGGTGTAATTTCTGTACTCTGTAAAAGTGTCAGAAGATTGAGAGGACAGCAGGCAAGATGAATAGTTTGAACCTGTGTGTGAGAGGGAGTGGATGATGGGCGATAGAGAAGAAAGAAAAATGTGGGCAAGAGAGAGATACGCTGGCAGAATGGTCTGCTTGTAAGTGGGTAAAAAAAGCCAAACACAAAAGGAAAAAGACACGGAGAAACAGAATGTGCGGGATGGAGGATGAAGCAAAGCCTGCAGGCTAATAGTCACCACATTAGCTGGCCATCATCCACCTCGGCTGACCACACAAGTCTCTCCACGGGAGCTGTCATTAAACCCTCCCTACAGGTGTCTGGGTGAGTGATTTTAACCAGAGTAAACAGAACAAGATTAATGGTGCGAAATAGCACACAAGGGCCACAGAGCTGCTGGCGCAACGGTGACCGTGTCAATGAAAAGGTTATTAATGTTTGGGAAGGTGCAGACAATGTCTCAGTGTTGTTCTGTTGTAATGTGTTGTGCTCTGGATAAAGCATATACATGTGTGGGTTTGTGTAACCATGTCATTTATGAGGAATATAGTCGAGAGGATGAAGGAACATTGTAAATGCGGGTAAATGATTTACAAAACATCACATGCAGACATACTGTATTACTGTCTCAGTTTATAAAAGCAGAATGAGAAGAGAATAAGTTGTTATAGCAAAATTAATGAAAACATTTTATCACTGTTCCTTTCCACAAGCCTCCAGATTTGACAGCAGTGGTCCAGCTCAGGCCGATGTGTCCAAATCAATACCAAATTTAGGATGTCTGTGCCCAGTCTGCAGCTCATTACATGGGCCAGTGTTATTTACTAGCTCTGGGCTTCCTCCTCCTCCTCCTCCTCCGTCCCTCCCTTCCTCCCTCTCTGCTCCTCATATTCCAGGATAGTATTTCATAGAAATACTCCACCACACAGTACAACCTGCTCCTTCTCAGTGTCACCAGGAGACAGTTCCTCCAGAATCCGGAGCCAACCAGCCAGCACTCCCGATTTAGACATGTTATTGTCAAGATGTCCAAATCGCACAAACGCACACAGCCTCGTCTGTTTCCACAAACTAAGGTCTCTGTGTTCCCTGATGATTAAGGCTAGGAATGTACAACATGTGTATTCTTTTATTCTTCATATAACCCTGTATTGTTGTTGAGATAGGAATAGAATAAACTGGTTGTAGAAAAAGAGACATGGCTGTGAGATCAGCAATGTCGCAAGCAAATGCGATACAGCGCAGTAGATCAACCAAAATACAATTTTAAAGCGAGTCCCAGGAACGATGAGTGCAGTCAGCTTGTGTCGTATAGGAGGAGACCTCAGGCAGCAGGCTCAGGAGCCTGGGCGAGTCTGACTCAACAAGCATGACTGCCTCCACTCAGTAAGAGAAACTTACGGCATTGTACTTGAACGTATCTACCTGTTTTAAAGAAGCTACAGCACTCTGAAACTCCTTTGTGCTACTTATCATATTTTCACAAGAACATTATTTTGTTTCCTGAAAAAAATATCTATTATAATAATAATCTATTAAGTTACATAATGTACTGTATAATCTATAATATGTTAGTCATATTTTGTTAACTCTAAATTAAGCAGTGGTGGAATGTAACCAAGTAGATTTACTCAAGTACTGCACTTGAATACAGTTTTGACGTACATATACTTTCTGTGTCATGCTACTTTATACTTCTGATACTCCACTACATTTCAAAGGGAAATATTGTACTTTTTACACTACAATATTTCATCGTAGATTAAGGTTTTACAGACCAAATCATTTGATGAGTTTATGAAACACAATTCACCGTTACAGTTTAACAAGAAGTTAAAATGAGCTGCTTTTACATTCACACATCAATAATTCGATAATATAATACATGTATGACAACATAGCACTGGCAGGGGCTGCATAATGAGTAGTTTTACTTCACTTTCTCAAAGTAAATGTTGTTGATAATACTTCTGTCCTTTCACTTAAATGACATTTTGCATGAATCGCATTTACTTGTAATGGAGTATATCTTAATTTTGGTCAAGGATCTGAATTCTTTTCCCGCCACTAAAATGAAGAAATATAAAGCAATGTTTGTCACTCAGATTTGGAGCCTCAGCTGAAAGTCAAGAACAACAAATGGACAGTAGTTTATGCTTTGTGTGATAGATTATACTTCATCATCTTCAAAACCTGCAACCTAGTTATTCAATTCCAAATGATTTATATCCACTTTGAACGTTATTGAATGATGTGAAATTATTATATATTCTCAAATGTCAATATTTTGGGAGTAAGAGACTTGATGGCTAAGATTAGCGACCATAGTGAATTGCTGCTTTATGGCCAGATATCATTTTTACATAAAAATTAAAATGAATCTTTAATCATCAACAAACCAGAGAAAACAAAAGCGTTTGTTTTGGCTCAGCAGCTCTGTTACCTGAGCAGCTCGGCAAGCTGTGTACTCAACATCCATCGGAGGAGGAGGCTGTTATCCTGCCTCCTCTGTGTTTACCCACAGCTGGCTAACCAGGGAACGTCGGGCTGCCGGCGGCGCAGCAACGGGGGGCTGGATTATTCTGCTTCTGCCAAATGAGGCAGAAGGGGGCTAATTCTATTTGAGCTCCAGCACTTGAGTCAACTTTACGGGCCAATTAGCTCCCTGAAACGAGAGAAGGGTAAAGGAGAGAAGAAGGTTGGTTGTAGGAAGGTGATGGTGGCAGGAAACACCAATGTCCCCTCTTGAGGGCATAAAGGGCAGAGTGGTATGAATAACATCTTCCTGTTGCTGCACCTGGTAGGTTTAACTTGGCACAGTGCAAATTAGTTGTATTAGTCATATTTGTTCATGATCTTCTGTACATCATTATGAAGGATAAGGCATGCTGCTCTTTACAAACATTTTTAATTTGAACAAACAAGTTTTAATTCACAGCATTGTGATTTTGTGAAATTGTGCAAACTAAATGTAAAAATATGCTGCTGCAACTGTTGTTTGTCTGGAACAAACTGGAACAGGCAGAAATCAAATTTGGACAGCCTTTTCTAGCAGAGACAAGCTTAACAATCTTCCCTAGATGGATTTTAAATAGAGTGACAAACTGATTGGGATGGTACTAAGTGCACCAAACCCAACAATCAGGAATGTGTACAATAATTGTTCGGAAAGGAACGCCCCCCCATGTACGAGAGATTAAGAGGCCGACCACGAACCGTGACGTCTGTGGTTTGGGTCCGCTCAAGCACCTTTGCTACATCTCTCTCCCTCATTTCCTGTCATCACTCTCTGACTGATGGGTAATAGTAATGAAGCTTAGCGTAATTCAATCAGGAAGACTGACTATCTTCACGCTGATCTATTTGTTGTCTGTTCCCGCTTCCAACTCAATCAGCTGATTGAGGCCTTCAGTCTTTCAGTTAAGCCAATCGGATTTTGCCATGACCTCTTGTGAGCCAATCATCTCGTTGCTGTCAAAGTTTGAAGCTGCTGCTGTCAGCTGTCATTTCAGTGTCAGATCGATGCGACCCTCCTCCACCCCACTCACCTCCGGTTTCCACCACAACCCAGTTGTCTGCTCCAGGGAGCTCATCAGAAGTCCCGCTCCACATCTCGTCCATTCAGCCCTTCACCACCAGGGGATATTCCTGCACAGCTCACGGCATTACTACCCTCTTATAATCACCAGGACTTTTCATTTTCTTCAACTTAATATTGTGCACTATACTTTTTATTTTTCTTTAAGCATCTCTTCGATTAAGTCTGTCCTGATTTAAATGATGTATAAATGTGTTTTTCATAGATGTGAAGTCCAGATGGGGCTACTTTGCATCCTGATGCTAAGCTGTGTTAATGGACCTTGGAGACCCTGGAAAGTCTGAAAACAGTGAAATACTTTTGTTTGGGCAGAAGAGAAGCTGCATCTGCACTTATAACTTAACACTTATCAATGCGTTAGCTGATTATAATCAAACACTGACGTAATCCAAACTCTGCTGCAGTTGTGAACAGACAACATTTTCAAAGCCCTAATCAGTTGTGCATCAAGGACAGTTTGACACTGAATGTTTATTTGTCTGCCAAACAGGATTGTACCCATAAAATCTAATCGGGAAAACTTGGCTGCTAAACTTATGACCTAAGAGCTGTGGACGCTGTTAAAAACCAGCTCAAAACCCTCCTGTTTAGACTTGTGTTTAGCCTGTGTGTAATATTTATTGGTTTCTATTTTATTGTGTTTTTACTCTTCTAAAGTCTGTATTAAATGCCTGTTGCCTTATTGATATTGTGAAGCACTTTGTGACGTTCTGATTTTGAAAGGTGCTATTTAAACTTAATTACTTTAAGAAGTTTGCTGTTTAGCAGCTCACACTCAAATTTCCGAACACATCAACATGAAGAGTTTTAAACACAGTCACTCCTTGCAGCTGCAGTCCAGATAACGCGACTATGGCAACAAAAATAAAGGCCCTATGCTGATCACTGTGACGGGGGTCCCGTCTAAAGCAAGAAGCAAGCCTCAGTAAGTTGCATGCAGCAGTTTTAAAACTGGTCTCTGCTTGTAACCGCAGTAGGCTCACCACACAATAAAGAAAGCTTTGACAAAAATAACTAATGAATAAATTAAAGTGATCTCAGGAAAGTTTCAAGTCATTGCAAGATTATTTTCCTTGCATACTGAAATAAAAACTGCTGACTGGAAGGAAGTCAATCTATAAACTTGCAATCTGCTCTGGTAAATGGTCAGCAATAATAATAATGTCAAGTGTGCAATTTGTAATTAAATAGACTCAAACAGGCAAAACCACCACAGTGACTTTTAAAAGAAGAGATTTGCAGAGAGCGAGTATAGATATAATGAGAACAGAGAGCCATCAGAGGGAGCATTTGCATGACAATGTAGTCTGTCGTACGGAATATAAAACATTTTTACAGAATTTGTTTTGTAAAGGGACAATTTATTCCCAATGAGGTTTGTTACACAAGGCATTATTCCCATTAGTAGTGGAATAAAAGGCTCAATGTCATCGTAGATGGAAACACAATAAGCAAACAGAGAAGGTCAAAGCCACAATGCCCAAATAATGGATCAATACATGTGACGTTTTGTGTCACAGAAACATTGAGGTATAAAGTTGATGTGCCATTTTCCTGGACTGTTAGAAACAGATCCATCTTCCGGTTCGATATATAAAAGAAAATATCTGAAAGTATCAGAAGCAGAAAGTTTCTAAATGGTGTTTGCCACTATTCTCCCACAACAACAGTCCCAGCCTCCGTTGCTCGGCCTCAGCATTTGTGTTTGGACACTGAGTGGGGCGGGGCAGCGAGGAAAATAGTTTTTCTGTAAAAGTAAGGTTTAGCACATGAATGATAATCACGATGCTGTCAGTTGCTTGGTTACCGTCACTTGAAATCAGAGGCTGTGTAGGGATAGGAGATGGAGATTTGATCATCTGGGGGTTTGTCTGCTCTAGTGCCTAGTTCAGTGCTTTGGATAATGACAGCCACACTTTAATGACCCCCCCCCCCCCCCCCGCCCCTGTTGAATATTTATTTGGCTGATATTTGTGCGTTTAAAAAACACTGCTCCCATTTCCAGGTAGGAATAGCTGAGAGGAAAACACACATCAATGACAGATTTTGCGCTCCTTCGAAAAATCAAACACGTCCAAGCGAAGTTTCAACCAGGCGGGAGAGCTTCCAATAGCTTTCATGCACGCTGATGTGGCAGCCTGAGGACTCAGTGAACTCCTAACGAACGTCATCATTTAACTATTCAGTATTTACATTCCTCACCCTTCAAAGAACCGATATGTTGGCTTTTCTCGATGACCGCAGGCACCGTTCAATAACAGCCACCAGGTTAGAGGAAAAAACAGTGAAGTGAACAAGTCCTGCTGGATATCCTTCATGCTTTGGATTCGTGGGCTGAAGGAAAGAGATTATGATGAAAGATCATTCATTAAGCTTCAACACTGCAACAAACCTCCATATCTTCTCATTAACGAAGTTGCAATGTCTCACAAATCGTCAACCAGCTGTTTGGGTACAAACAACCGCTCTTTTCCAATCTAAGTGTCTGGTAAAGAAGCATGAAACCCTGGTGATTGGGCTGATTAAACTGGCTCTGACTCACCACCGCTCAGGGGAGTGAAATAGTCCAAAATGGTTAATTTATCAACACCGATCGAACTTTTCAAGGACTGCAGACTTTCTGACCGTGAAGATGTTACCACCGATTAAGACAACAAACCCCTGATGTCTGGGCTTACATACACAAACCTTTTAAGAGGTTTAGTTTGAAAGTCTATTGACCATAAAGTCTCCTATCACAATGTAACACACAATTCTGCTCTTGTTTTGTTGCTCACTCTGTGCTCTGTTTGTTTTGCAGACTATTGCTTTTGTTGATTTGATATGTAGTCTGCTTCACGAACGCTGTATATTGTGATGTTTACTTATTTGAGCTCTGTCTGTTTGCTTTAAAGAAAAAGGAAGCATGCTTATCTGAATGTCGCGTGATGATGATGAAACTATCAATAACAAAATGATCAATCATCTTCACATGGAGTAAAACACAAGGAGCTGCTTCGGTGCTACAGGTACAGGTGAGACGCTGATATATGATCCAGGTAGTCCAGTTTGAGAGATCCATGAGTTTGAAGGCTTATTGGACGCCAAAACACTTCAGAATGGTTTATAATACTACTATATACTATTACAACTCTAGAAACTTTTTTTTATCTATCATTTAATTCATTTCATAATTTCTGGATGACGTTGCATTGAGTTTTAGCAAAAACAGAGCCAGGTTATTTTTGTGCGACAAACCTGCGTCTTCTCGCCAGAGCCCTCTGTTTCGGCTGTGCCAACGCATGACGGGGGGCTATTCATGCAGCGCCCATGTTGGTCTGAATATGGCATTAAAAAAAAACATCTGACCACATCTGAGGACAAACTTGCTTATATATATGATATATATTTTTGGACACATTTTTCCTTAAAGTGTGAAGTGTGAAGAATGAAAAAAGTTTGCACACTTGTCGTGTCGTAAATTACAAACATTTTCTAATGTGACCCCCCAAATTCTGACGTTGGAAAGCTTCGTGCTGACACACAACTAAAAACACATAATTGCAGTTTTGCAGTCTTGTAACCTCCATGAAAGGAAAATAATTAGCAACAATAATTTGTTTGTTTTCTCACTTCTGTGTGTCGAACAAGGGGAAAAATGCTGAAAAATGCAGTTGGAAGTCTGTCAGTTTTACTGCATTTGCTGTTTTGGCAGGAAGCCTACCTATGGTAAATAAATCTACTTTGAAACTTCTTTGGCAGTGAGGAAATAAAATTGGCTGCTGAGCTTGTATTAGTCACTGTGAGTGATTGGTGAAAAGTGAATATCATGTCCTGTGACTATTTTTGCCACGACAGTGAAAGCTCAGTCAGAAGTAGATTCCTGTAAATTGGCTTATGCAGGGATTTAACTGAATGTTTGCAGCTGCATTAAAGGATAAGGCTGATATTTTTCTTATGGTCAACAAATCCCATGAAAAGCCCAAACCAACAATGAACTGATCCAACTAACAGCCTGATAGATCTCGTTCTGTTGTGCCTCAGAGCTCCGTTGGTGTTCAAGAACTGTTTAAAACACACTGTCGCGCTGGCTGACATGTTCATTATGATGAACATAGGCCCTGTAGTTTCAGTCCCACACACACCGTTCTGCTGCCGTAAATAATCACCAGATCATCAGATGTGTGTTAAGCCACAGCTGAAAGTAGTCCCTAACAAATGTGTTATTTACTCCTGTTTGAGAAACAGCTGCTAAAAACTACAGTGCCCAGCTGATTTAAATACCTGTAACCATTTAAAAATACATTTATACATATATGAATTAGGTTGTTATCAGCCTGTCATCTGTGATCCTGTGTGTTGATCTAGAAGAATATCATCACACCAAGCACAGACCGGGTCCTGGCACATTGTGGGTCTGTCAGTTGCACCTGTAACCTTGGCAGATAGCCAGCCTGTGTTAGGTAATGTTTTTTCTACTGTTAAACCATTTTGGCAGCGACGAGATAAAATTGGCTGATGAATGCCAGTGCACCATTTCTGGTAATGAAACATGTCTTCTATCATTTAACTTAAATATCTTTAGTAACTTGAAGACATCACCTAGGATTCTGGGAAATAATGGAGGGTATTTTTCACTATTGTCTGACACTTTATAGACTAAACGGCATAATAACCACAAATAATCGACATAACAAAGCTGCAACCCTAATGATTTTTTCTTTCTTTTGGTCTGATTTCAAGTGCTTGTTGCACTCTGCTTAGCCATTAGCTTTCTTCCTCAGCCACTCCACTCACACATTGGATGCACGACAGTGACAGAAGAAGTAGTCAGGGTGTCGCTGCCGCTGGAGCAGGCAAAGCTAAAGATATCAGTTATCAGTTAAACAGCAACTTTTGAAGTAACAGCAACCGAAAACATGGGCTCAAACAAAGTCCTGCATCAAGTGCAGGTGTGTCTGCGATTTTTGTCAAAAGGTGGCGAGTTTGCAGCTATGTTAGAGGCTCGCTGAAATTGAGCAGATTTCTTTTCCTTATGAGATCTCTCCCTGTTCGGCCACCCTGCCACCATCATATCACTTGACAGCTTGACAGCTAACGATTCAAAAGACCCTGGTGATTTCCCTGTAAATGTTAGTCAGTTAGTCAGTTGGCTGCAGACCTTCAGCGCTCTGCCAGGTCTCAGTATAGAGGATTTGGCTGAGTTATAACCTGCATATGTGTGCTGCTCCGCTGCGAGACTGGACACCATCTGCATGGTGTCGACTGTCCTTCTGTGTGCATGCGTATATGTGTATGAGTGTATGTGTGTGTGATTGCAGTGATGAGACTTTCAGTATGGTTATTGCTGAAGGAGTTAGGATTTGCAAAATCTGGCGAATTGGATTCCTAACGGACGTGTGGATGGCATTTGTATTCTCATCATGAGAGGGGGGGGTCTGCTTGCATTGTATTTTTTACTGAATAGGTAACAGATTTTATCCCGACTCCTGCAAATGAAGGAATTTTCAGGGTGCATCAACATTTTATTCTTCTTTTCAAGGCATTAGGATCACACCTGGTGAGAGAACACAGGCTTGTCTATGCTTTTCAGTTTTCAAGACACAATTAAACCTGTCTTACTGTGTGTTCAGGCAGAGTGCAAAGTCAGTTTTAGAGGGTGAGGCTGAACACAAACACACAGACACACTCGGTGCGTCCGTCGCTAGCTAGCTTACAGCTAGGGGGCGATTCAACACAAACAGTACAGAGGTCAAATTTGCTGGATTTCTGTCTGAACACACCTTTACGCTGCCAAAGAATTTGGGAAAAATACAACATCAGAACTCTTCATTCTACATTAAACTAGCAATCATATAAGATAATGTAAATAGATGTTTAATAGATAAAGTACAATTAAATATGTACCAGGAAATGTGTGCAAGTTGTCAAAACTTAAAAGCAGTTAGATTAGTGATTAAACGTTAGAGCAAAGGGTTCAAATGTCGGAGGCCAGTACACTCGCTGTTGTTCTAGTCTATTTTTTCACTTGTTTTTGTTCTCTCAGCATATAGCAGCTAATGAAACTACATTTTCTGCACATGGCTCACATGGCTCTTTTGAGAATATATAATACAGAACTTGTACTTTACTACATGTTAGAGGGAAATATTTCTACGTATTTCTGGTGTGTAAAGGAGTTTAAATCAGCTCCACCTTGACCAACTACTGAAAGGGCCCATTCTGCACATTGATTATATATCATCGCATAGTCTCTCTCTTTCTCTTTGTCTCACCATCTGCCCTTTTTGACCAGATAACAGCTACAGTAGTATGGATGACATGACGGATGTAATGAGTCCGTAGCTTGGCAGCGTTCCACCAGGAGATTACCGTGATGAATCGAGCATGAATCATGCAAACTAGCGCACATATGAAATGAACGTGCTCTTTGTGGATCTCATAAACACTTGACAGGCATGAGTCGACCATGGCAACGTCATTAGAAGAAGGCGGAGGAAGGCTGAGGCTCTGGATTGATCCTCACCTCCTTTACGCACAGCACAAAATAGCCATATATAAAACATACATCAGATCAGTGGAGAACATCTGAACAAAGCTGGTTGAGAGCAGAAGCAACGCAGGTAATGGAGGTCTCCCATTCTTAACCTTGGCTCTCCATTACACATCCACTCAGCGGGCTATTTCAGCAGCTGCATGTACGGAGACAAACACGCACACACAAAAA
Source organism: Enoplosus armatus (assembly GCF_043641665.1). Classification (NCBI taxonomy): domain Eukaryota; kingdom Metazoa; phylum Chordata; class Actinopteri; order Centrarchiformes; family Enoplosidae; genus Enoplosus; species Enoplosus armatus. Next base: position 990,751 of record NC_092181.1, on the reverse strand, counting down.
CCGAACTTAAAGCGGATATGTGAGGACTAACGAGTGGATAATACGAATGGATGTTGTTGATGGGCTGGGTCCATTATTTCTTCCATCATCTGTTGTCGGGTGTTTGTATAACTGTCTCAGTAATGGCGGGTGTTTTTACTTTGGATCAGAGTACTTTACTCTAGGTCGAGGTACAATCTGACCAGCTGGGATGAAACCCTGGTTTGTGTGTCCTATTGCATAAATAGAGTTCCTGTTGCGTCTGGAAATGCTGTAAAAAATTCAGCTGATTATTTCTATGATGTTTTGTTTTGGAATAACATTTTACATGTTTTAAAGGGCCATACCGATGCATGTTTTAGCCCATGTCCTACGAATGACAGATCCACTACACCTTTCCAAAGCACGTCATAGTGTTAGATTTTTATGCCTTCCAGCCGCAGTTGGTTTCCACTTATTTCTGTATGTATGAGAATGAATTTGCAGCAACTAGAAACTTCATTTTGATAGTTAATCACAATGAACATGATTTATCACCAATTGTTTTTCAATCTGCTCTTAATGCTGCATTATCACTTCAACTAATCATTATTTTAATTATCAACTAATCTGTTGATTATTTTCTCAATCAACAACTTCAAATCAAAAACACAAAGATATTTCATTTATTATCATACATGACAAAGAAAAGCAGCAAATCCTCAAAAAAACTGCAAATGTCTGGCAGTCATCCTTAAAAAAGAATAAAATTATTAATTGATGATCAAAGTAATTGCCTTTCTTTCTTTCAATCACCTAATCGATTAATTGACTAATTGTTGCAGCTGTAATTATCGCACAATGATGGCGAAAATTTGACAACAATAAAATGATGTTTACTGTGATGGATTACCTTTCTCCATATGGAAATGATTGCTAATGGCTGCCTGGAAGTTGATACTAATGCTAAAGTTGCTTTCGCACTGCCGCTCGGTAACTCGCCGCCTCCAGTCATTAAATTGGCCCTTTAAGTATTAATCCACGACTCTTGCCTTTTTTCATTTTGGCCTTCATATGTATAGAAACAGAAAACACTTTCATCAGCTGTGGGCTGTAGGCTGTGTCATTTATAAGCTCAGAATATTTACATATAAGAAACAGTTTTAGAAACAGCTTTTTTTTCTGCTGTAACTTTCCTTGAATTCATCGACTTGTCGCTTGGATTTTTCATGACATTTACACAATCTTCTCAGCCAGCCAGAACAACTGCAGTGACCGTTTTACATTATTAAAATGTCAGAAAATGTAATTAACAAGATTTTTCATAGCAAACTTTTTACTGGCTGACTGGAATGCGTAAATGGCGTGAAAAATGTAGACACAGCTATCACGAGTATGTTGCTAATCCCTCGTAGGTATTAAAACAGAATCCTCCCACATGAACAAACAAGAACAATCATGCTCAAATACACTCTCTCTTAATGCAAATATAAATAGAAACCCAGTACCGCAGACACACACACACTCATGCAGACCGGTGTCCCTGTACAGGTTGTAATTTGTCATGCAGCACTGACATCATGAGTGATGGGCCCTGGATGACGGATGTCGAGCCGGATCTCTCGCCACCACCATGTGATACCGCTGTCCGCTGAGTAAAGGTTCATAAATCAACAGAAACTCCACACCGTGTGAACCAGCGACCACACAGGTTAATGGTGAGTCCCAGACCGCAACGTCTGCACAGTGTGTTCATTTGTCTAACGGGAGCATCTGAGGGACAGTCAACAGTGAGTGCCACATTAAACACTGAGTCTTTGTTATTGTGTGCAGAGAATATGAAGAGAGACAATCAAAAGCAGTGCAACAGGAGGAGAAACACTATGAGAGAAGTGGATAATGTGTTTTTTTTCTCCCTCTAATTTCTTTTAAGTAACCTGCACTTTACAAATTGCAGTCTCGCATTACCATTTGAAATGTTATTACCTGCCCGCCTGATGGCTCAAACTGCCCAAAATGTTTCTGTAACCTTTCTAATGGCTTATCGAGAGCGAGTTTGGTTGAAATGACTTTGGGTATGTTGCTGCAGCTGAGTGACCTTTTTCAAATGGGAGCAGGAAAAAAAAACGCAGTAATATGTTCGATGTTTAAATACCAGTGTGGACTTTCAACAAGTGTGAAATCTGTTAGATTCCTAATGCTTAGATTGCCAGAGATGAAAGGCTCTGAAGCTCTATATTGCATGTAGGGTTATGCATTAGTGTTACCAGTGTGGTGGGTGTTTTTCATTTCCATGGCTACTATGCCCTTACACTTACACACACACACACACACACACACACACATACTGTGACACACAAGTAATTAGAGAATTAGAGCGGACCTCTCCAGACCCGCAGTGTGTCTCAGTAATTACACAGATGCTTCTCTTTTTGTACCTATAGCTGATGATGGCACAGTCTGCTCAGACTCAACCACACAAATCAATTAGACCATTCATTCCACGGCCTTGTTTGTATCTGCTGATGATGCTGGCATGCCCATCTGTTAAAGAGGACAGGTCAGGGCCAGGGGCCCATAAAGTGGTGTAATCAGACTTGGGCTGTAAATGAGGTGTTGGCCTTACAGATTCAACCTGACCTGTCCCCTCACTGTGAATCTCAAACGCTTGTGTGAAATTCTTTCTGTGGGGAAAGGGACATTGAAGGGTTTTACTATTAACTCGGTGATGGTCAGTGCTAAGCCTTTCATGGGTAACTTGGGATGTTAGGAGGACTCATCTAAAGGCACCTAACAACACTTTGGTAAATGAGGAGAGAGGAAATACTGACTGAGCAAACATTTTTAGTCAGGCTAGCCACATGGTTCTGCAATGTCGGCCAGGCAGTCAGTCCAGCGCTTTGTCTGAAGTGAAGTTCTGTACAGACATTCATGGTGATCACCTGACTTTTCCTGAAGCATCGTCAGGTCAAAAATCAGATTTATCCAAAACTTTTGTTTTATAACCAAATACCTGCAAAACTCACAACAGCATCAGCTGTACTTTGTGTTTAGTGCTAATTAGCAAATGTTAGCATGCTAAACTAGCATGGCTGTAGACTCTTAGCCTTGTTTAAACCCACTTAAATCTTGCATATTGGAATTAAACATCATGACACAGTCATGTTTCCATCACTTTAGAGGACATTACATTGACTTACATTAATTTCCTGGAGATCTTAACCCTAGTCCTTACCCTAACCTTAAACCAAGTCTTCATTCTAAAATATAATAATTTACGCTCTGGGGAAGGGGAGTCCCCAGATTTATGTTCCCCACAACATGTAATACACACACACACAAACAAGGTTGGCTCTGAGCCAGGTTATATATATATATATATATATATATATATATATAAACAGTTTATAATAACTTGCCATTTTTTGGTATCGTGGCCCAACTGTTGTATCGATTATAACATTGTTCTCACCAAAGTGATTTCTGACATCTCAGAAGACGCGATATTATTGAAGTGCATGTTGTAAACATCTATCACAGTTTACAGACCAACTGTACTTGTATATCATCAGAGCACACGGGATACATTTTCATAGCTATGCTGATGACACACAACTGTACATTTCTTTATCACCCAATGACATCAGCCCTATTGATAAACTGGTTCAAGGCATTGATCACATCAACCAACGTCTGACCATCCTGACCAACAGAAGTGATGGCTGGAGCAACTGAAACAAGTTGTGCTAAATCGTACTTTTCGTTTATTTTAACTTTTGCTTGCCTGACTTTAAAGACTGAGGCTGTGGTTTGTTTGTGATGCGGCGAGACAGACAACATTGTGACTGTGACAACAGGTGTGTCCGGGTGGCTGAAAGGTATTGGGAACAACAAAACAATTCCACAGTTTCATGTGAAGTTTAGATCTATTGAGTGAATAGTAATATAAGCCCCCAGTGTGGCCATATCTATGTGCTATGCTGGGTGAGATTTGAGCCTGAAAAGAATACAAACAACACTTATCATCATTTTCTGTTGAACTTTATACATTACAACCAATTAGTGTAAAAACAAAGTTCAGTTAGAAGAACATTCCTTACAATTTAGGCTAAAAATGTATCAACCATTCAGTGAAGGATGAAAGAAAAGTGAAGCAGTACTTTGGAAAGATGCAATGCCAAATTAGGCTGCTGCAGTGACTTCATCTGTATTATTATGTCTTCATATCTATATGCAGAGCTGGCATAGCATCTTGACACCAAATTCCTACTCACAGCTAGATCACATAGAGAGACAGACCTCAAAACAGGCATGTAATTAGATCTACACCCTCTGACAGCATGTTTTGCCTGTGGCTGAATTTAATCGTACGCTTTGGGAAAAGCTGTTCTTAATCCTGTTTAACTTTTTGCTAAAAGTCACCCTCTGTGAGAAGGTAACAGGCTCAGATGGGGTACCCATGTGGGGAGATTTTCTAGGATAATTGTAGAAAAGGGAACAATATGTTTTCTCTAGGGGACTGTCTGGACATTTTCTACCCTGTCAGCCGGTATAAATAACGCTAATTAACTGCGGCAGATATCAAAAAACACTAATGGCGTGGTTTCCTCTATTTGTGCCCTCCAATCTTAATCTATGGCTTTCACACCTCATTTCCACATCCGGGCACTATAGACGTGTATGACCAATACATCATGTACCTGTTTCACCAGTTCCTTATGTAAAGTGTTCATGTGACGCAAATAGAATAACGATGATCTATTTCTTTTTTTTACAGATGGCAGGTTTGTGTGTGAACCTGGGATTCTACATGTATATGTACATAAACATATTCATGGCCATATGCTGTGCCAATATGTGAAGCCTGTTTGAACAAGTGTGGGTCACAGAACAAGCCACTCAGTGAAATCATAAACTGTGTTATTGCCCATTAACTTCTGCTTTTTGCCCCCCCCCCCCCCACCCCCTGAATTACTATGTAAATGTCACAACATCTAGCAGTACAGCATACAGCATATAACAGAGTAGTTGCTTACAGTTATTGTTTATAAAAAACGACATTCACAAAAAAGTGGCCTTCCCTCCCCATCTGTCCATCCTGCTTTTTCTCAAAAATAGGTTTCATTGTGTTCAACAAGTACAATAAAAGTACAGAAAAATACACCCAGGATGATGAGGCAAGTTCACCTAAAAAAACCCTTGAAGTAAGTCTATTTATAAGTCAACAATTAACAACAATTCATTTCAGTTTAAAACAACCACTAACACATAACTGGCTCAAGTCAGTCAAAAACTAGTAAGTGGCTCCTTAGTGTCCCACAGCCACTAGCACCCCCCAAATAAGCAAATTATAAATATATTGTCTTCCTTTTTAAGGTGATTCATCTTTTTCATTTTTGCTTTCTGCCAGAAGTAAATTGTACTGAACAGATATTACATTTTAAGTCGACAGTCGTTATACTTACACACAGTCATCTTATAGCAGTGGTTTCAAACGTGGGCTTCGAGAACTATGAAATAATAAGACTTGTTCCCCCTTGTGTGACTTTGCACACACTTTAATAAAGTTAAAGCTGCTATGAATTTACCTCAAATAGACTCATGTGGGTCTACAAACAAGAAAATCTGCTCCACGAATAAAGACAGTTTATTATGCTGCTTTTCTTCCCAACAGATAAACATACAATGAGCGACAGAGAACATGAATGACAAAGAAAGAGAAAGAAAGGGGGGGAGGAGATCGAGTCGCATGGAGAGGAGCGCCAGCCCCTCTCATCAATGTAAAGAGGATAATTGGTGGCTGACCCTCTGACGTCCATCATCCTCTGCTGAATAGCAGGGTGACAGTGACTAACACTGTTCCGGTGCACCAGGAGCAGCTGCATCACGTGCACACACGAAGCTCCAATGTACACTGCAGTTCACACTCAAACACACACCCACGCACCCAAATTCTCATACACACACATTAAAACCGTAATCTTGCATACAGAGTCTTATTTGTATGTGTAGTACCCACTCAGTGGAGTCGTCGCTCACTAATGTGTGTAATTAGGGCTCTTTGATCAGGCTGGATGAGTACTCAGTTACACTGAGTAGTAATAAAAGAGGTGTTCGAGGCGTTTGTTGTGTGTGTGGTGGGTGAATGAGTGGGTTCATGCATGCATTTACTGATGGTTTTTTTCCTGTCCTGGTACATGCTGCTGAGTAGAGAGTTAACCTGGCAGAACAAGTAAAATAATGGGTTTCTCTTGAACCGAGGTTAATACACAGTGACAGATTCATGTGACAGCATTTCATAATATACAGTGCATCCGGAAAGTATTCACGGCGCTTCACTTTTTCCACATTTTGTTATGTTACACCCTTATTCCAAAATGGATTAAATTAATTTTTTTCCTCAACATTCTACACACAACACCCCATAATGACAATGTGAAAAAAGTTTTTTTGAAATTTTTGCAAATTTATTAAAAATAAAAAACTAAGAAATCACATGTACATAAGTATTCACAGCCTTTGCCATGAAGCTCAAAATTGAGCTCAGGTGCATCCTGTTTCCACTGATCATCCTTGAGATGTTTCTGCAGCTTAATTGGAGTCCACCTGTGGTAAATTCAGTTGATTGGACATGATTTGGAAAGGCACACACCTGTCTATATAAGGTCCCACAGTTGACAGTGCATGTCAGAGCACAAACCAAGCATGAAGTCAAAGGAATTGTCTGTAGACCTCCGAGACAGGATTGTCTCGAGGCACAAATCTGGGGAAGGTTAAAGAAAAATTTCTGCTGCTTTGAAGGTCCCAATGAGCACAGTGGCCTCCATCATCCGTAAGTGGAAGAAGTTCGGAACCACCAGGACTCTTCCTAGAGCTGGCCGGCCATCTAAACTGAGTAATCGGGGGAGAAGGGCCTTAGTCAGGGAGGTGACCAAGAACCCCATGGTCACTCTGTCAGAGCTCCAGAGTTCCTCTGTGGAGAGAGGAGAACCTTCCAGAAGGACAACCATCTCTGCAGCAATCCACCAATCAGGCCTGTATGGTAGAGTGGCCAGACGGAAGCCACTCCTTAGTAAAAGGCACATAGCAGCCCGCCTGGAGTTTGCCAAAAGGCACCTGAAGGACTCTCAGACCATGAGAAACAAAATTCTCTGGTCTGATGAGACAAAGATTGAACTCTTTGGTGTGAATGCCAGGCGTCACGTTTGGAGGAAACCAGGCACCGCTCATCACCAGGCCAATACCATCCCTACAGTGAAGCATGGTGGTGGCAGCATCATGCTGTGGGGATGTTTTTCAGCGGCAGGAACTGGGAGACTAGTCAGGATAGAGGGAAAGATGAATGCAGCAAAGTACAGAGACATCCTGGATGAAAACCTGCTCCAGAGCGCTCTTGACCTCAGACTGGGGCGACGGTTTATCTTTCAGCAGGACAACGACCCTAAGCACACAGCCAAGATATCAAAGGAGTGGCTTCAGGACAACTCTGTGAATGTCCTTGAGTGGCCCAGCCAGAGCCCAGACTTGAATCCGATTGAACATCTCTGGAGAGATCTGAAAATGGCTGTGCACCGACGCTTCCCATCCAACCTGATGGAGCTTGAGAGGTGCTGCAAAGAGGAATGGGTGAAACTGCCCAAAGATAGGTGTGCCAAGCTTGTGGCATCATATTCAAAAAGACTTGAGGCTGTAATTGCTGCCAAAGGTGCATCAACAAAGTATTGAGCAAAGGCTGTGAATACTTATGTACATGTGATTTCTCAGGTTTTTTATTTTTAATAAATTTGCAAAAATCTCAAAAAAACTTTTTTCACGTTGTCATTATGGGGTGTTGTGTGTAGAATTTTGAGGAAAAAAATGAATTTAATCCATTTTGGTATAAGGCTGCAACATAACAAAATGTGGAAAAAGTGAAGCGCTGTGAATACTTTCCGGATGCACTGTAAAGTGATTAATCTCACAAATCTCACACCAGATATGTAGTGCTGTGATCAGCTGCTTAAAAGGAAAATTTGACATGAGACACATTTAAGTTAAAAATAAAACACTGAAAACATCTATTGCGATGCAACCTGTATTTTGGGGCCTTTTCCTTCTGGATAACTGGTCAAATAAGAAGATGATATCACATCAGGGAAATATTTTTGTATGTATACTTTGGGTGTTGGCATCAAACAGCAAGAGCTCCTCTGTACACTCTCCACTTTGCACCAATGTTCGACAATCATCCGTCATGCAATGTGGCCAAAAGATGACAGGTCGGGCATGACCAAATATTCTCACATGCAAAAACTTTGAAACTGCTATCGCTATTATTCCACCTACATAAACCCAAAGCTAAACCTAACCTCAGCTGACTCCTCTCTGTGTTGACTTTCCCCCCGAGACATTGACAACTCTAATCGCGAAAAAATACTGGCTGCTCAATAAGTCACGAAAGGTCTGACAGCATGAACTAATTTGCATCACGACGTGTCTGATGGAGCTTCAGTTGTGGATGAGAAACCCTGTAATCACTGGAACTGCCTGGATTTGCAATCACACTGCACCAAGTGGCATGTCATCCTGATTGATACCAAATGCTTTGGGAGTTAACTTCTTAACTCTCATCTGATATGTACTATGCTACTATACTACTACAGTCTTTCACGTTGGAAGTGTCAGCAACCTGTACTGTGCATTGTTGAGTTCTATTCATTTGAATGGGGAGGTCATATCACAATGCTGTTTAAAAATGTTGTATATGTTGCACATGTCATGACACGAGGTGCTAGGCTATGCTAGAGCTAGATGCTTGGAGCTAGAGGAAATATCATGCAGTAACTTTTTGTACAAGAGGACATATAAACTCAGTGGTGGAGCTAGAGGGAAGGTGTGGTAGGGTTCAAATCTTCTTCTCTGTGGTTGTCAGCACCTCGTAGCTTAGTAGCTACTGATTCACTGACAAACAAAATCACCTATGTTAAATAAATGAAATAAACATATGTTCAACATGCAATGTTTACCTTTGTGTTTCAGTTCTTGTGTGCAGCTGTTGAATGAGCTTTATTTTAGGCCTGTCCATGTGACACTGTTAAGAATTTTAAGGCGACAGGGTTTGAAATTGCCTCGACTTTCCACTGACTTTGTCATTGACTGGCAGTCAGGCACAAAATTAACAAATCTGCATACAGCGTCTCCCACTTCAGTTAAATCTGGTAAAATTGGAAGGTAGAAGTGACTTTAACAATGTAATTTTCTTATCACAACAGGGACTTTACACTTAGCCCCGTCTCTCCCTGGGCAGGTCTACGCCAAAGTCCCAGTATGCTTAGATAATCATTAGACTGATAATTGGACAGACTAGCAAGGCCATTATTGCTGCTAACGGTTCCAGAGCAGGCTCATCTCTTTAATCACACAGGACAGATGAGTAATTTGTGACAGCAGGGTTAGGTAGCCACCTCCGAACACCTTGCCGCTCATTATTAGAAGATGACTCACAAATCCCTGAAGAGAAACAAGTATGAAGAACCTCTAATGATAAAAAGAGTGGGTTAGTCAGTCATTACTGTAAGAAGACACAGCGCAGCGATTTAGTCACTCAAGAAGTTTTCAAATAGATGGAACAGCAAAGGATAACTTTTAAATGGATGGTGTCCCTTTACATGTGAAAAATGTCTGTAAAATATAGTAGCAGAGAATTATATATATATATATATATATATATATATATATATATATATATATATATACACACAGGCTCAGCAGCTGGTTATCATGTAGGTATCACTTTCATTACTTTACCTTGTCACATATTGCCTTGTGGGTAGCACTTTAACCAGCATCCTGCCGGACAGGAGGAGGAGTTATAGTTGTTCACAGTGACATTAATAAAGACTTACAACTACAATATAGTGTGTTATAAAGTGTTGTAACCATTCATTGTTTATATACTCCTTACAAATACTAAATAGGGGGCTTAAATAAAGTTACCACCTCGAGTAGCTGATCTAGGTTCATTAAGTTAATCATTTTCAGTAAACCTTTAGTTTTAGGAACAAATTAGGCAAATCAAAGGAAGAGATAAGAGCAATGCTGCCTCCATCTGCTGTAGGACAGTAAGTACTGCACTTTCTTTTCACAGAGGGATTTAATCAGACAGAAAATGGCCGTCTAAACTTGAACACTTTCATTTCAAAATAAGAAGTCCAGCCTTTACAAACATCCATGTGACATGGTACCCACAGTGCTTGTGAGATTTAATTTTAAGTGACAGTATTTATTTTAACTTGCATGACAAAGTATAAGGTGGGTGGTTTTTCACAGCATTTGGACAATGCAAATAGGGTGTCAATCACATGACATGTAATCCTGTAATTCATTGTATTGCCTGAAGCCTACGTAACTTTATAGCTTGTCAGGTTAAAACAACCTTGGTAATCATTGTAATCTTAATGGCATAATATTCCATGATTGGTTGGGTCAAAATGTAGCTCTGTTGCACTGTACCCTGGTGGGTTAGCCTGGTCTTCTGTGCCAGAGAACAAAAGGCAGCAAAGATGGTAACCGGTGTCTTTGCCACCTCCAGTCGAGCTCTTTCGCAGAGGGGAGTAGGAATGAAGTACAAGAGGTTTGTAGTGTCCAATATCCAGTTAAAAGTTCTGAAGAAGAAGCATTACTGACTATAAAGAACACATTACTGACTTTTTACTTGTCTCCACTTAACGTGCCTGGACAAATTCAGACAGTTAAGACTGTGTGTTAGAAGACCTGTAGGCTGAACAGATGTGATACAAAGGACACTTTCAAAGTGAGTATCATTGCATTTACAAATAAATTCTACTGAAGCATTGAATTTAGGCATCCTCTCAATTGTGATATAACCAATAGTGGACTCGAGTACGGAGGTTAGGCTACACCTGTTAATACAGGTGATGGAATATGTTGTACTACTACACGTAGCTAATGCTAGTCATATTTAGCAGTATCATTTGGCCATCCTGGCCTTTAGTTTAGCATGGCAGTAGATAAGAATCATACAGTAAAGATCAATTTGAAAAATCTGCTCAGTTAGAGAGGGCTTTTCATTTGTGCTTCTTGAGGTATGATTTTTATTTAGACTTATCTTTGAAATGCAAGTTGTTGGCAGTCACCTATTCAGATTATATTAATTTTTCCCTTTTTCTTAAATAGCACAATACAATTGAAGTATGCAGAGAAGTCATCCGCTGCCTTGTCGTGTACCTTGGAGAGAAGGAAGTGGACCTTTTCAAGGAGTCTGGTGTAAGTAATTCAACATCTAGCATATTATACTTCTGGTCATACTCCCCTGCTCGATTATTTCCTGGATTAACCTCGTGTTGCTCAATCGTGTTTTGTGATATTTTTTCTAAGGCTTATTGATGCAACCTATTTAGGCCATTTGAGTAATTGGGTGCGTGTGTGCATGTAGATATGTGTGTGTGTGTGTGTGTGTGTGTGTGTGTGTAAGGGTTAACATAAAATCAATAATGGCTCCACTGATTAACTGAATTCACAGTGACCATCTAAAAAGTCGGCAGTACATCCAATTCATTATCACTAACACGCTGACCCATCTTCATTTGCTTTACAAGGACACAGAGGAGTTTGAGGCAGGCTTTGATCCACCCTAAGATCTGACTACAAGGTGGCAACCATCATGGTCGAGGGAACCAAAATCCTGGAGGGAAAGGGCTTCTCAAGGTGCTGTGCTTTGCTGATGGCTATAATATATGATATGAATCTGAGCTTTTGCAAGGAACTTATATGTACTTTTGAAGTGGTTCAGAAGCTCTTCCTTGAACTTGATGGACTGGAAGCCAGTGCAAAAGTAATGAGTCACAAGAACAGTATTTTCAACTTGCTTCACAGATTTTGTTCAGATTATGTTGTTTGATTTGCAATATTTTTTATTTATTTATACTTTTTGGGGCAATTTAAATTTGTGTTGTTTTTTTTCAAGATTTGAATACCTTTGCTTGTAGAGGAAAAGCTAATTCCTCCAACTCAATGTAGTTCACTGGTTGAACATAGTTTCATTAGATTGTCACAACTCAAAAAAGATTGATGCAAACTGTTGAGTTAATTTTCTTTGTTGAGCCAAAGCATTTGTTTTTAGAGTGAGGATACCCTCCAGATGTTTACTGCTCTTTCTGGGTCTTCATGGCCAGAGACTCCAAGGCAGTGAAGATGGTATCTGGTGTCTCTGTCTCGTCCAGTTTAGACTTGGCACATAAGAAAGGAGGGATGTAGTCCATTGGGTTTGAGTTGCCAACTACCCAGTTGAAGGTGCTGAAATATAAACAAAAATGTACTTTTAATTTACTGTTTGACATTTGGGTTGTTGCTGGCACAGAGTTAAAGTTTCACAGTTAAAAAGTCACATCATGTACTTGGAACAGTCGAAGATGAGCAGCAGGCTGCGTACCATGAACCATGTTGTTGTTCAGGGCCAGAAGTACTGCATCATCTCAAAATTGGCCCAGACTGAATCTCCTGTATTAAAAACTGATGATATTTGATAATTGACTGGGGAACTGTTTGTTGCTGTACAGATAGCGGATCAGACATTTCAAACTCATGCAGTGCAGCCAAACTGTTTGAACCCCCCAGGACTTTATTTTACATTTTAGTGGAGATCTCAAAGTTTCAAACAATACCACATGTGTCAGGTGGTATTTTGGGGAAATGTTGGAAAAAATAGTGCATGAGACATATTGAAAATTTCCATTTCATTGAATGGTGCAGCCATAAAAACATGGAGTTTGGCTTAGATCATCATATACCTTCAGTGAAGAGCTGGAACATGCTTATACAGAATAAAGTATTTAAATAATAATAATAATAATAATAATATATTTAAAACCCACCTTCAGACCCTTCTCTTTTCTTCAGCTTTTTTGATAGCCATCATGGAGACATGACTGGTCACACCGTGTTTTGATTATTTGTTAGTTCTCTGTGCAATATGCCTGTTGTGTTTTTATAATTATATACAAAATTGTAGATTCTCACATTTTTATTTATTGATTGATTTTGATGATTATTTTTGTATTTTAATCTGATTGTAATTGTCATCTTTCTGTCAACAGCTGTTTCTAAATGCACTCTACAAACAAACTGACTCAACTTGACTTATATTATCTTATTTTATATTGTATAATTATATTACTACATATGATACTGACAGTTTGGAATAAGATGATTTTTCCAGACTTAAAGCTACTAATGCAGAAATGTTAAGGGTTAATTAAGTCTTGACAGTTAAGTGTTAATAAGAAAAGTAGCATTGTTTTGAATGGTTGATTATTTAGCTGTGTCTGTGCTCCTGTGGTTTTGTCAGCTCGGGTTCTCACCTGATAGTGGTCCATCCAGATGCTGGAGTGTAGGCAGTGAAGGTCATAGGGATGCAGCCAATCTCAGTGAAGATGCTCGAATACGTGCCTGAAGACATGAAGCGTAAGTCACATATGAGGGTCTAACAATAAACAGAGTGATTAAGCTGCACAAAACAGTCACCATCCATGTCTTAATCGTACACGTGGGAATTTCCTCTTCCTCACTTGCACAACATGCTTCACACAGAGAATATTTCATGCAGTCGCAGCATTTAAAGGGTTGGGTCACCCAAATTACAAAAATGTATTACTTATCTGGTATTTTGTAATGTAGATAGTTTTGGTTTTATTTTGAGTTAAATGTCTCTTAGATTCCTGTCGCCACCCAATACAATTGAGGTGAATGGAATTTAATTTTTGCTGCTCACAACCAATGTTCAGCAACATGCTTGGAATTTAAGATACAACTCAATGAGTATGTACTAATTATTCAACAGTAGAGGTAATTAGTAACAGTATTTGTTGCAGCACTTTCCAAATTTAAATAATTTCCATGGATGGCTGGATTCGTGTAGCAAGTGGTCGCCCAGAGTCACAGCCTTTCATTGTCCCAATTTTGGCCCAGCACCAGTATCAGGCTAATCAGAGACGTGGCACACTGTATCGAGAGCCATCATTCCTTCAGGTCTTGTCAAAATAAAACCAGATTTCTTCACCTTAGATACAATATTTCCTCTTACCGTTCTGTGGCAGGTCTCCATACCAGGTGTTGACAAGCACACCCATTCCCCAGGAGGAAGAGGAGCCCATGAATACTTGACCCATCAGTTTAGCATCAGAGGGAACGTGTAAAGGAATGAAGGTGGTGTCCAGCGCTTTCTTCTTGCAAGAAAATTTTCTCCAGTCGATCTCATAGTAGACTTTCTAAAAGGACAAAGTAAGACAATGAATGTTGTCCTTTTATCGCTCTGTGTCCTATATTTGCAGCCTGCTGTGTCTTTGAATGTTTTTGCATGTGCTTACTCTCCATGTAGACTCTCATCAAGAGTGTGTTGTCTTTATTGTGTTTGTCGCACAAAAGGTCATCTGCTGAATATTGAACAAAACTTCTTGAAAGTATCTATTAGTGGTTAAGGTAGTTTTCTCCGTGTTTCTTATGTTGATAACCCCCCCGAGTTGACTCGCATTTTATCAGTCGAATCACTGCTCTCTTTTAGCTGCATCATTGTTCACAGAGCTGCGCAGGAGCAACAGCATGGCAGGCACAAATCGAGGCGTGTCTCAAAATGATCAAACCACAAAACTCAGCGTGAACCGTATCTGTTGCCGGCTCTGAGGCTCTCAGCTCTGGTGCTGAATGTTAGAGAAGTCGATTACCAATTATCAAACTACTTTTGAACCAGACGCTGGTGCAACCTCCTCTACTGTGATGTGAAAAACCAGTGTGAGTGAGGGAAACACGTGTGACAATACAGGCACTATTAAGTAGCTATTGTAAGACTTGTTTTCATACTTTGCAGGTAAAATGGAGATACATTCTGTAAGCTGGTTGCATTGTGTTATAACTGTGTTTTATTAACAGCTACATGTTGCTTCATGCTCTTAGTTTGCTTGAACCTATTTATGAAAGATTGTTGCATGAGGTGGGAGAAAATACTGAATCTATTCACTACATCTATTACCCCACGTTGTTAGGAGTAAATTGTGAATGTAGTCAAGAGTACAGACCATCATTCATGGTCACGGGACGCTGACCGTGTTGCAAAAGGAGAGATTAGATATGCTGACGCTGGAGTAAATAGGAATGCAAAAAAATGTAGAGAAATTCCTGGTTCACATGGACTACAGCACCAGGTAGGTCATGGGAACATAAGCTGTTGTTTACATGACAGTCTCACAGAGAAGGTGGACACTGAAAAGTGTTTGCAGAAACAAGTTAACCTGTTTGAAAAGCATAATCTGGTCCAGAGCAAGGGTGTGATTGCCAGCAACTCCGAAGTTTCTAACCCGCATCCTCTCACCAAAAGCATCATAGCTTATGGTTCCTGTGGACATGACGTTGCCAGCCATCTGAAAAAGTGACCGAGAGCAGGAAGTGATCACTAGACATCGTTCATTCATACAAGAGAGATTATGTGTGGGGAAAGATGACGTGTGAGGCATATGAGCAGACTCACCACAGTGAGGCCTCCACTCATCAACGGTGGAACAACTGTGGAAGAGGAAATCAAAAAGTTTAACAAATCAGTTCTCTTAGTGATCTAAAATAAATTAATAAGCATACTGGGTAAATTAACTCTGTGTTGACAAGGCAATACTTAGACAGCCTGGTCTATAATTAAGGATTTGTCTGTATTGTTGATTGTGAAATAGTAGATAACATTAAGATGGATAAAAAAACATAACTTTATCTGCTTAATTTGTATTTGCTGGTAAATACAAATAATTAGTCAAACATCTGTCACACATTTTGAATTAGATTACCCTAAAATCCAGTTCCACACACATAAAGACACAGTTACAGGCACCAGTATTACAATGTCTGTCAAACTAAATAAACTGATAGAAATGACGACTGACTAAATAAATGAATTCATGTGTTTTCTTTCACCAAATCAACTAAACTGCAAAAAATGAAATAAAAAAAGAATATATATATATATACACAGTATATATTTAATATTAAACAATACAAAATATTAACAGTATTGTGAAAGTGAACACAATGAAAATGAAATTATCCATATATGAATGTTTCAAAGCTCATTCTTTTTTTGATGTTCTTATATTTCCACTTTGTTTTCATTTCTCCATCATGTGGAGAAAGCTTTTTGTCACTTTGCCTAAATTCATTCTAAGTGCAGCTTCACACACACAAAGCCCCCCCCCCCCCCCCCCCCCCCCCAGTATTTTTCCGCCGTCAACGGGTGTCCACACTCACCGCAGGGTTTGGGTTGCTGGGCGACTGCAGCGGCCAGCAGCAGGCTGAGGCAGGACAGCACAGCGAGGAAGTTCATGTTGAGAAGCTTTAGGAGAAGCTTTCGGAGCCGGACGAGGAGAACCAGCGAGCGCTTTGGTCTCAGGGAACGACACGCACCTCCATATATACCTGCTGCCTGCTCACAGCTGGCTGCGCTCACATCATGTGGGTCAGCCCACACTGCTTTTTTTCTGACTGCCCCAATGAGGGAAAATATGACCAAATAATTATCAGCCCTCCTTTGTAAAAAACTTGGTGAGACATATGACCATTGATAAGATTATGCAATGCATCCAGTGTTTTGACTGCAGGTGTAAAGATTCCCATGTTGTGCAGAGTAATTCCACTTGCTTTTATCCCTCAGCCTGCTTTTATCTCAAGCACCTGTGAATGCTGCAGGGCATGCCTCTTTACTTTTGTGTAACTTCATCTGGTTCTAAAATACACCTTTTAGTCTGGTTTCCTTTGTTATTGGGTGCTGTACCATGTCCTATCACAGATAACTACACAAACAGCTTCAAATATAGAACTAATCAAGTATTCAGTCTGCAAGAACAGAACAGGTTTCATATAGAGATAGATCAAGAGCAGGGATACTAAACTTGCTTTTCCCTGGGGCCACTTTTGGCAGCAAGGGCCAGTTAGTAAAGAAACATTAATAGGCTTCAGAACTTTTCTAACATGTGGTTAATGTTATGAAACGGTTGCAGCTTTCTGCAGGCAAACTTCTCCCACGTGCCCCGTACAGGTCATGTGTACATGAACTTTTACAGAACTCAAGTGTCACTGCTTCTGCAAACTGCAGAGATTGCTGATAGGATGCAACTTCCCAAGTAACAGCCAGGACATTATTGAACATTTACTTATTGGTAAACAATTCCCAGTGTGAATCAATATATTATTGTGAATTAAAAAATTGTCGACAGGCCACCGAGCACCTTATCTGTCCGCGGGCTGTAAGTTGAGTATCACTGACCTTGAGTATGTGTCATATGAATATGTGTTGTATTTAGAGGCTATACTTACTGATTAAAATCAACAATGTGTGCAGCTTTCATGAACAGCCCCGATCATGTGAAAGTTGTTAACATGTAGTAAAATAAAAATGGAGTCATAGTCAGGTGCACCATCCTTATCTGCAGGTCACTCCTCCTGAAATTTCCAAATTCCAACACCATAAATTTTACATGTACATGTTATGTGTAGATGTATGGTCTCTGAACAGGTTTCAAGTGATCACTTGTTACCAAGTTAAGATAGTTAACAAGTGTCACGGCACAAGATGTATTGCTGAAAGTATTTGTTTTGGGTCTAGGGGATGTAAGTCGAGGTGGGCAGATGTTACCAAAGCTTCACTGTGAAGTTCACTTAGTGTGTTGGAGCTCATGTCAAACAAAGGATACCACATATGTGAGGAAGCTTTTTGAAAGGTTTGCATCTAAACTATGTGATCGGCACATTATTGGGATAACCAATAAGATACATTAACATTTTGTGTGCATTTATTTTGCAATGCATTTATTAATTATTTTACCGTCACATATTGCACAATAACATGAACATTTAATGCAACACTTCTGTCCTTCTGAACAGAAATACAGATTTAATAATAACCACTACCAGCCCTATTTAAACAATCTACAGCACATGGTAAGGTGCATTTAGGGCGTGTCCTACTCCCCTTTTGCTAGTTAAATGGCGCATAATCTGGGTACAATGTAAGGCCCAAAGGGGTTGTATTTAGGCCCTCAATTATTCATAGGTGTGTTTTGGTCGTAACATGAATGAAACCAATCAGAGTGTCATCTCCCATTTCCTTTAAAGCCAGGTGCGCCTGCCGATATCTAACTGAAGAGGAAGAGGAGGAGGAGCGGGGCTGTCCGGGGCTCAGGTCTACTCTGGCATAAATTGTCTATTTAAAATCTGATCGGCACATTATCAAACATGTTTTGAGGCTTGTGTTCAACTTTGCGTCATACACAGGTTTTGGCTCATTTAAAAATGATGGAGCTCCTAACATGCATTAAAATGTATGAGAAAGAATAAAAACTCAAACGCCACATGATGTGATGCATATATTTATTTTCCAATATGCATATTAAATGATCATCTGTTTTCATTCTTTAGATTCCCTTAGCATTTCAAGGTGGATGGCAATTATTAAACCAAACATCTTCTGAGCAAGGAATACTTCAAATATTTCAGTGCAAAACAGCTAAAGCCAAGTTAATTAAAGTTAAAGACATCCCCCCACCCCCAAATATTAAAAAAAAGAAAATAATTTTTAAAAAGCCAGTAGTTAACACGTATAAATAAAACAGAATGGATTTTAAGAGAAGAAACCCTTTTTTGTTTAGGAGTAGGTTTCCTTGTTTTTCAGCAAAGCATCAACTTAAAAATGTCCACCTCATATACATATATGAATATCAACATTATGTATATTATAATATAATCTTGTTACAATTTCTACAAGAGGTCCATATTAATTAAGTGTTAATAGTTACATGAGGTGAATTTCTGCCCATTTGAAGTTAAGGATTACTCAGGGTTTCTGCGTATGATTCATGTCAAAATGAATTATTGTTTTGACAGTAATTTGTTGGCTAGTTTTGAAAGATTTTTATTACTGTACAGTCTCAGATACACCGTCATACACACATTATCGCCCACCATACGCAGGAACCTTGAGTACTGCATGTGTGACCTCGTGCAAGCAGAGGCGGGCTCACACTGGTTTGCTGTGTATTGTCACTCAAATGGTCGCTCTCGTCTCCACAGTCACTGTTCCCCTGTGGTTGAAACACAACACTGGTTGAAAAAGGCATCGTCTTTATCTCAAACAAAACAGCTGAAACGCACAATTTCAAAACAGGCAAACACGATGTCATCCACTCACTGAAATCATCTCATTCATCCCTCATCTTCCTTACACATTTACTCCACCCTCTGTTCAGTTTAGTCTACCTATGGCGCATCGAGCTCACTCTACTCTGTTGTGGGTGGATTTTAAATAAATCAAATTAAAATAACACTTGACTCACTGGTCCATCTGGTCTACACACTTTTATCTCCTTTATGTTTTTAAACCAACATTTCAAAACTTTCTACGGCATTCATTAACGCGTCTTGCTCTCTAAACGTCTCCCTAGTTTTAAACCATCTTCGCTCTGCTTCCTAACACTGGTCCACTAGTCTACTTTGGTCTCCACATGAACATCTATTCCTCCTACAGCTTCCCCTCCCCGACTCTCTACTCGACATCTATGCTAAACTTACAGAACTCAAACTAGCTACAGCTCTATTGTATGTTTCTTACTTTTCTTTTCAGTGTCCTACGCAGCTTTGCACGTCTGTACCAAACAGTCATCCTAACACACAGGCAACAAATACGCACTCATCCGAAACAAGCGCACACAAGAAATGAATGGACCGTGTAAGACGTCAATAATGGAGTGCAATGACAATGTACCAGCATTAAAGACATACATAAAGATTCAGAGACACAGACGGGACATGGCTATTTTAAACTGAGAAACAGGAGAGTGAATTGGAAGTTTAAAGTGTCCTGTTTTGGTGTGTAGGTTACTGGGGGGGGGGGGGCCCGTTTTGGCAGGTTTGGGAGTTGGCAGGCAGGGATTCTGGCAATGGGTCAGTTTGGTGTGAAAGTGATGAGAGAAATGATGGGTGGGGCAGACCTTCAATGGGCGTTTCATTTTTGACGGTGGGGTCAGAATGTGAACAGATGTGCAAGAGCGAGGAGGAAGCCACTCGATGCAAAGAAGGTTGAACAATTTAAGAGGATGACTTCATCCAGAAAAACAACAACAGTATTTCAGAGTTTCAGAAGTTGCAGGAGCCGAGTGTGGCGTCCAAGTCTCTAGCCTTGACAGTTTATGGACCCGTAATTTGGCCCTTGTTCTTGTTTGAACTCCCTCTACTCCTCCATGGCCCTCTGTCAGCAGTCAGAGACTTCGGAGGTGTTGGAGTCACTGGCGAATTTCCTGCGTTGTCTCACAGATTTCTCCTCATCCTGCAGAGCAGAAGAGAGTCTTGTTTTCACCTGTTCAGAAGCAAATTGGTTGCATAGAGGAACTGTTCCTCTAGCGTCACCCACAGGTGCCAGAATGTCATCTCTGCACACAAGATATTAAACATATCATTTATACTTGGATAAAATCCTTTGATTGTCATGACCACAATCAATCAATAGAATAAAAAATAATCAATTAACACTCAATCAATAGTCAAAAAAGAATCAATAGAATAAAAGAAGAACTGGGAACGAGAGACCTGTGCATAGGTTTTAATTTTTTTATGTTTTTGAGTAGGGATGCTCTAAATCTCCCGATTTTTCTACAGATCTGATACCAGTCCTCTCTTTTTCCAAAATGTAAAATCTGTAAACATCACCGGACTTATTGGAATAATTTGAATTTGTATGTAAGACTACATTTTATAATGACATTGCAGAAGAAACTGGGTCTGTCACGTCATGTTGTGCATGCTTACAGTCTGAAAGACTCCATTCTGGCCCCACTCTCCAGGGGAGTGGTCCTCAGGGTCCTCTGCGTCCTCTTCCTCTTCTTCCCCCTCTTCCTCTCTCACGGTGTCCATCCCGTCTTCCTCGTACTCTGTCAGACAGTCCGACTCCTCTGTTGAACAGAAAGATTTAGAAGAGATATTACTGAGAGAATTTATTGCATGACTGACCCACAAGTTTTAGATAGCACCCATAAAACATCAGGGACATCTGCTGCTGTATTTCAATGAAGCAGACCAGGTGAAAGCTATGACCCCTTATTTATTACACTGATTAAATCCGACGTGATCTTGAAAGGGAACTGTACATCTTGGTGGAGGAGACTGCTGCAACAAGGGCTTTTTAACATGACACGTGCAAGCTGTGTAAAAACTTTTTTAACCACTATAAAAGGAATTATTTCTAGATATTAATGAATTGGCAAGTGATCCTTCACCTTCTGCAGCCACGTAGCTTTGGACCGGCTCTATCCTGGATACGATCTCTGCAAGGTCAGTGAAGTCAGCTCCCGGACACGTGCAGGACTGCGAGACAAGAAACTATTATTACATACTGACATCATGACTTTGATGGTGAACATGTATGTAGTTCATACATGATCAACCATATTACATCATCATCATCTGTGTGTGTGTGTGTGCTCTCTTCTCACGTCAGTTCTCTTGCTGTCGTTGTAGTCAGCTGAGCGGTGGTCCTTCAGCATGTTCTCGATAATGTCCCCTCGGGCCCAGCCAGTAAACACCAACTTGCCGTGCTGGAAGCCCACATCCTGAAGAAGTTTAAATAGAAATACAAGGTACTTTAAAAGGCTTATCAGAATCCAAAACACTGCAGCGGTTTATATTAATACATGAGACAGGCTTTTACAACTCTGGAATGGCGGGAATTACTTTATCCTCCGTATTGACGATTGCGATGTTAACAGTAGAAGTATGCCTTGACATTACAAAGTGATCTATCAGGAATGTGTGTTTGCATGCATGTGAATGGCTGAATTTAAAGCAAGTTGAGTCAGGTTTAAGTTTTGTGGCTGACGATCCTGCCTTTATGGCACTCAAGCTATGTAAATGCAGTGGCCTCTTTGAAATGAATGAGGGGGCTGCATCTTTTTATATAGTGCTGAAGCCTGTCTGAACATGGCCGTAACCTTCAAAACAAATGCACATGGAGTGACGATAGAGTACCAACATACTCTCTGCAGAATGAAGCAATGGAGCTGACACTAACCACCATCAACACAACTAGTATTATACTTAGGCAATATTGACTGTGCTCTTATTTGCTTGCAGTAATTAAATCAAGGTATCACAATTAACTTGTAATGTTTGCGAATGCTGGGTATCCCCAAATAAATAAAAACATTAATATTCATTAATCAATATTCATGAAGTAACTCACATAGATCTCGTCGAACTTGCCGAAGTCCATGGTCTTAAAGCGGTCGATGGGTGGTCTAATGTACTCGCAGTAGGCACTCTTCTTCACCACCTCTAACTGCCGCACACAAGACACGTAGGCCAACCGAGACTGAATCTCTGCCATGTCTGGCACCTGCAGGAGAGGCAGGTGTGAGAATGCTACCAGAGTTCACCAACAGAAATGTTTCTCAGTCTGCAGACCCCGCAGCCAAATCATCTCTGCTGCATATTGATTGGAAGCAGCATTTAAAACTCGAATATGGTGTTCGATATTTCAAGATGCTGAGTCGCCAACCCGTACTGTACCTTTACTTTCTCTGCCCAGGGATTGATCCGTTTCCACAGCAACCACCAGCCAGACAGGCAGTCGCCGTAGTTACAGAGGTCGGTCTCATCTTGGCTACCCACGTCGATGGCGATGACAGTTCTGGCGCCCATGTTCCTTGCGATGTCCGCTGTTGGACGTGGAACGCGTACACCAGCATTCACACACACATGCACACAGACGTACGGACACAGCACGACAAAATCCAGCAGCAGAGGTGGTAAGACAATGAATCCTGTGTTATTAAGCTTGTTTCAGGATAATATCAGTTCCTTTAAACCTTCACTTTAGGAGCCACAATGTTCAAATAGACTTACACCACAAAAACATCTGTCAGAAACACTCCAGAGCATTTATGGCCAATTAGTGACGGAAAACACTGCAATTTAAAAAGAAAGAGAAATGTATACTTTCCTGGCCAACGAGCACAGGGCCTGAAGTCATGACCTTTCTCATTGACTTGCTAGTGTTAAAAAGAGCATTGGGGCAGTGAGCATTTTTGTGGTGTTGAGCCTATTCAAAGACAGAAACAGGAAGACATCCCACAAGCCCAAAGCACTGATCCACTGTGCCAAGAACAACTAACTATAAATGCAGCGGATGGAGCACAAACTCTTCAGGGAGAAGGTAGAGCAACAAAAGTCAGAAATTAAAGGATGTTGATTTTACAAGGCTCCCTTTAGTTGGATCAACCTTTGGGCCAAGAAAGCACCATATTTCACAAACCTCAAGAATGAGTATCGTTTGAGAGATAATGGGACATGGTTCCTATACCAAGAAGAGAATTATAATGGCTCAGTCCAGAGCTTTGTGAAATATGGCTGCGTTTCATCAGTACAGAGTACATTCTTTATCATAACTACACAGAGCGTTTTCATCTGCGCACCATAATGAAAGCTAAAAACAGTTTATGTCTTACTTAAGTCTTACTTCTGTAAACATTTTGGTCTAGTGCATTTTCAAAAAGCTTTCAGGTAATGAGGACATACTTAATGGTCCGCAGACAAAACACTGCTCCTCCCCTCTACTAAACAGACTCCACTCATTTTTCCTCTGGTTGAAATAGAAGCAAATACTGATTTTACAATTACAGTTCAGTACAATGAACCAAAAATGTAGGGCTGGGCAATATGGTTGAAATCATTATCAACATATTAAGAAGGATATTTTCCGATATCTGTCATGCATTACATGACACCAAACTCATAGATGTAAAAGAAGAACTTACGTACAATATCTCATTTTGGTTTTTTTGTTGTTCTTTTAAATTACAATTTGCTTGGAGTCATAATTTGTACAACAGATATGATCATATCACCACTGTATGATTCTGGTGAATGTCAACAAAAGATAATATTGAATTATTGCTCAGTCCTCATTTCCACATGAGGGGAACCAGACTTTAATCTCAAAGCAGACTGGTGTCTTATGGCATAAAAAAAAGAAAACAATGCAATGGTTTTAATGTCAGGAGCTTGAAAAAACTGTTTTGTTGTTGTTGTTGTAATCCCTCCCCCCATTTTTAATTCTACACCTTTCTGACACCAGGCTGTTTGACAGACAAATACCACATTCCCCCTTTTCAATGAGGTATTTCTTAGTTTATGTGAAACCTTGTATTATATACAGTTGAATCAACTCTCAATATAACTCTAAATGTTGAGTTTTTCCCCATCTAGTAATACAGATAAAGTTTGCTCACTGAACTCACTCAGTTTCTATATATTTTTTTGTTTTTTTAGACTCAGTTTGTCTTAATTTATGGTCTGAACCGGCTTAATATACAGAGGGGGGAAAACTCAGCACACACTCCTCCACTACCACCTGACTTCCCTCCGCCAGCATTAAAACAAGTCCACATCTAAATATACTTACCCAGCCTATAAACAACTTCATTAAAACCCCTCATAATAATCATCCCCATCCCTCACTCCACCTCCCTCTTCCTCTGGGGGACAGGAGTTTGGTGGACATTGAGGATTGTGTGTCGGTGGGGGGAGGGGTTGGGGAGTACCACCTCTACTTGCCTGGCAGGTTGTTGATGTAGCCACCGTCCATTAGCAAGTTGCCATCTTTGGGGTCGCAGAGAGGCGGCAGATACCCCGAGAGGGTCATGCTCGCTCGCACATAGCGCCACAGAGAGCCTGACACACCAGGGAGGGAAGGAGGGAGGAGGGAGGGGGGGATAACATCTCAATAATGTTTGCTATACGTTTCAGGTTAGTGTCGACACAGACCGCAGTCCGAACACCAGAGAGAGGTCGGACAAAGGAAGATAGCCGATCCCTGCAAAGGCTAGGACTGTGGTTCTGCCCACCTTTAGACTCTGTTGTACACCACTGCAAACCTCATTACCTTGCACAGAGACCCTGTGATTTGTGCGTAAGGTAAAAAAGTAAAATGGCAACCATCACAGAGCACCAAGGCTGTTTGAATCTCCAAACTGTGTCCCAACAACAGCGCTTCATAGCATGTGATCGTATGAATTTGCTTCTGCAAAATCCAGATATTGTATGTTTAAACTGAAACCAATCATGATGACCTGAGGAGAAGAAGTAGAAGAGTGTAATGGACCTACTTTAATTGTTTACATGTCAGAGAAGGAGCAACAGCAGATGTTGTGACAATGTTTGGAGATCCTTCACCGTGAACATGGCAGGGAAGCACCCAGCCTGCCCAGTCTTGCAGTCCAGCTCAGTGCCAGCAGGGGGCAGGAGCAGGCCGGGTGCTGCATGGGTTGGAAGGATAAGGAGCACCGCAGAGAAAAGCGAGGGGTGCAACTCTGCGTGGAGTATATGTGAATGCTGAGGCAGAAATATCTTACTGATATGACTTTAGAGGGATTGCTACCACCTACAGCTGTCTATTTGTTTTTATTCAGTTTACAGGAGCTACAATGGGCAACAGCAGGATCCAGAACACATATTCCCGATAAGTGAAAATAAAAATAGAAAAACTAAAAAGGTAAAACACGCCATCAATATACATTCATGAGAAATATATAGATTGGCTCACAGTGTCTAAGACTGGCATGCACATAGAAGCAAGCAAAGCCAGGGGAGAGGACAGGTGCTGTGTAGGAGAGACTGAACATGTTCCTGTGGGTAGAGGTGATTGAAATGAAACAGAAGCGATTTCACAAGGACCTCGTCATGAGAAACAAGCTGCGGTTCAGTCCAAAGGACAGACACATTTAGGCCCACCAAAACGCACGGTGATCCACAACAACAGACAGATGTGATGTTGACATAGTGCAGCCCTTCACTATCTCCAGTAAGGCAGAAGTGAGACCTTCAACACTATCAGCTTTCCTTTAATCAAAAACGCAGTACTGCCTGGTCTCTGTACCGGATCTCACGCTGAAAATCCAGCTAAAGCTACATCGGCCAAGCTGAGATGCCTGCAAGTCAGTAACTGCACGTTCGTAAGAAATATATAAAAATAAGGAAGTACAGAGGTGCATGAAGACATCAGTGTTTACAAGCCACATCCAGCACTTTATAATATAAAAAGGTAAAGGGACCAGAGGAAGCCAGAACCATCATGCATCTCTCTATGACCCATAGATGTCCAAACATGCGTGGGCAAAACATCTAATAAGAAAGTAAAGGTCAATGGTTATATTAAGAGGTGGCGCCAAGCCAACTAGAGAAAGTGTATTGTGTGTGTGAAAGCCAATTGGAGAGAATGATGTGTACCATAGGCTGTTATTCAGTGAAAGATGAGGCACTGATTGGATCAATCTGAAGACATGTAATGGATTTAGTCTTTCCTTCCAAACCATGGGCTCCCAATGTCCACCTGGTCAGTGTGGGGTTAGTTACGAGTGAGAACTTGGGTGGGAGGGGATAAAAAAGAGGAGGAGGGTAGCCGAGTGGTTGACTGTCGACTTAGGGATGGGGGAGGAGGTTTTGGTGAGCGGGTGTTTAAAATCTGACCTGGGACATTGTTAACATAGCAACCATCCACAAGCAAGTGGCCATCCTTGGGGTCGCACAGGGGAGGTAAATAGGGGGTGTAGGAGGCACTGGCTCTAACATAGCGCCAGACGCAACCTGTCGGGAAATGGAGATGGAGAAGGAGGAACACATCAAGTATGGGCCGGACTCCAAATCACAGATGGAAAACGAGAGAGAGAGAAAGATAGAGAGACGGAACAGAGAGAGAAGAATGCTGAAAAAGAGAGGAATAAGGAGGGAGAGAGAAAGAATTGCCCGCAACATAATAGAGAAGAGAAGAAGAGAGCAAGATGCTGCCAGGAGCAAGACAGAGAGGAAGGGGAATACAATGTCAACAAAAGTATTTACTCATGCCTACAGTTTCTAACCAAATGCAGTCAATTCTAATATGAGGCCAATTTCAAGTAAAAGCACACTCTAGGACAACTGTCAATTGAATTAATCTATTTGAAGGCTAATTAAAGAAGTATAATATATGACAAGATCAACACAACAACATTTGGTGACTGTGCTATGTAGTATGAGTACCATTATAACCAGTCTGTGATATAAATGACAACAAATATGTCGGATGGATGACACCAGATGTATGTAAATTAGCTTTACAACCTAAAAAACAGTGATGCAAAGATTGTTTAATGTGTTCATTAAGCATATTAAAAAATAATTGTATTAGCGTTGTTAGATGACAAGCAAGGTGGGAGGAGGACAAGCAGAGAGAGAAAGACTGTACGAGGCAGAGAGAGAACGATAAAAGAGAGAGAGAGAGAGAGAGAGAGACAGAGAGACAGAGAGAGGGAGACAGGGAGAGAGAGAGGGAGAGAGAGAGAGAGAGAGAGAGACAGGGAGAGAGAGAGGGAGAGAGAGAGAGAGAGAGGGAGAGAGAGAGAGAGCGAGAGAGAGGGGGAGAGAGAGAGAGAGAGAGAGAGAGAGAGAGAGAGAGAGAGAGAGAGAGGGGGGGGGGAGGGAGAGGGAGAGAGAGAGAGAGAGAGAGAGACAGGGAGAGAGAGAGGGAGAGAGAGAGAGAGAGAGGGAGAGAGAGAGAGAGAGAGCGAGAGAGAGGGGGAGAGAGAGAGAGAGAGAGAGAGAGAGAGAGAGAGAGAGAGAGAGAGAGAGAGAGAGAGAGAGAGGGGGGGAGGGAGAGGGAGAGAGAGAGAGAGAGAGAGAGAGAGCCCACCATTTCAAGAACTGCTGTTGGGTGTTAAACAAAATTAAATTTAAAGAGAAAACTGCAAGGGAAACTGGACAAGGTTTAACAGAAAAGCTTTTTCGGAGATCTCATTCTTGGTAGTTTTTCTCACTGGGTAAAAAAAGGATGTAATGCAAACCCATGACACTGTGAACTTTACACCTATCAAAATGGCATACAATTACGCTCTTTTTTTTCAAATGGCTGAAGCCAAAGTGACATAATCAGAAAAACACCACCCTAGCCATGTTTGACAAAAGCACACCAAAAGAACTACAGGAAGCACAGAATGGACGTAAGGGAATGAGAGAAGCAACATGGGATGTCATTAAGGAGCGAGGAGGGAAAGGGAGGGTGTTCTGGATCCTACATGTTGACATGGACATGGGAGGGGAATCAGCATTTCGGGATCAGCGACTACACAGGTTATTTTCTCTATGGTGTAACCTATAGATGGGCAGCTCTGTGATGTCTCTCTATGTGCAGAAAGTCCCAAAGTAAGGGGTATATACAGGGCATAATCTGGGAGTTTTAGACACAAATGTGATGGACAAGAAAATAATGAAAAAGCTACAGCTTTATCCATTTAGCGCATGAACAGGAAGAAGTTAAGAAGGAAGAAGAAGAGTTTGTGATACAGAAAGATGGTAAAAGATTGGAAACATGAATGAAAGAAAGAAGAGAAATGAAAAGGGAAGAAACCAGTGCAGTAAAGTAAGAGAGGCAGATGATGGGAACAATGAGACAGAGAGAGGAAAGGCTTTGCTCCAGCAGTTAGTTCATCATACACATGCCAAAATGCAAACATAAGCATTCAGTGTTTCCCTGCAGGACTCAGGCCTGCAAACCACTCAAATCCAGCAATCAGCCTGAATTATAATATTCCAAAACATTGCCTTTACAATTAAACTAGCAATGCCTTCATTTGATGCACAATACTGCAAATTACAATTAAATGATTGTGCTGAAAAGTCACACAGCATAGAAAATGGCACCCTGGATTTGTGGGGTTGGTGGGTTTGTCCTTTCATGTTAGTGATGGTCAAACAGAAGACATTTGCCTTTATATCAGCAAATACATACACAAGCATAGAAACATCTACATGGTGTCTTATTTAATACATATTTAATGAAATCTCTCTCTTCAAAGCCCTTTGGCCGTGGGGCTTACTCCAAACCAGATTGAAACTGGCAAGTTTGTGGAGCTAACTAAAATGAAGCTATGCATTTGGCTTTGATGGCTGCAAGGTACGCAGGCCGGCCACTCAAGCTTTTCTTTGGTCATATCACCACTCCCTAACATAAACTTGCGTGTAATTCATCCATAATGTGATGGCTGATGTTTTTACACAGTGTTCTCTGTTTTATTATATCCATTAAATTTTACTAGTTTTAACGAGTTTACTTCTTGTTGTGAGGAACTTAAACTTGTCTACTTGCAGCGAGACTCATAAGGTCCTCCAGCTGGCATGGACTCCTTAAACGGACACACCTAGAGGTGTAGTAACTATGCTGGCATTTGCTCAAAGTGCTGTTACCAACTTCAGTTTAGTTTGGAGTGAACCCGCCATAACCCATAAATCAGGGCATGCAGTTCAGTCACTCTAGATGATGCCAGTTACATTTTTGAGTATCGCCTCGAGTTGTGCCTACTAATACAATATGTATGGACTTGTTGTACAAAGGATGAAAAATGCTACAGTGCCTAAAGTCACTTCTGAAGTTGAGTGGGTACAACAACATGCCAATACAGTCACTTAGGTAATAGCTTTAGTTACTGTGCCATTTTACTTCTGACTGACTGCTGCAAGCATCACTCGCTGTTTAATTACTTCTGAAACATGAATTGCCAGTTTGACACATTAGTTCTCCGTCATTCAGGGCAGCATTATTGATTGAGTTGTGTTAAATGTTGAGAAAGACTTAAGCAATTACTTATGCCCTTTATTGTGTATGTCTGTGTATATTTGCACGTGTGTTTGCATTTACGTGTTGTCTCCTACAGCTATCAAACAATGTACTGTACTTGAGCTTGTCTACAGTAGTAATATGATAGAGAGGGGTGGCAGCCCCTGCACTCAGCTCAGCAGTCACTTACCATCCTGGTGAACACGCATGGCCGAGGCTGTGATGTCAGTGGTGACGTTGAAGTACGGCAGCCACAGGTCCTGGGGGCACGGAAAGTAGTTCAGTGTTATAAATCTTACCTCCCTCTTGCTTTCTGGCAGACCTTACTGCGGTGGTAAATAAAATCCCTCACCTCGGCCTGCTTGTCTTGGAAAACTTTATAGATGCTGGTGTTGAAGGCAGAACCGGAGAACATGGAGGTGATGGGATAGGTCAGGTCCAGGACTGTTTTAAATACGGAGTTCATTGCCTGTTGAACAACAAAATACAGAGAAATCCGTTGGAAGTCTAAGGGCAGCCCCCTTTTAATACATTGAAAGAAGTTGAATTGAAGGCTGCTGGTTATACTAAACTTTTTTCATTTCATGACTGAATAATGGACATAGACGTGCGCTATACCTTGGACCACTCTCTGGCTCTCTGTTTGGTTCTGACGGCACTCCTCTCCTCAGCGTACAGAGCACCAATGAATGAGCCGATCGAGGTCCCGCCCACTATGTCAATAGGAATCCCCGCTTCCTCCATAGCTTTGATCACACCCACATGAGAGCAGCCTCTGCATGAGGGAAAACCAACATGTTTGACAATAGTCAGGTACACTAGATGACTTCCTATGTTGTACGCTGCACATGGTGCTGAGTAGTAAAAAATGACTTGAGATGTTTCCTTTGGTATAAAAGAGTACGTTTTCAACAAATCATTAAAGTTTCAAAAGGCAGGACACATTTTTAGGTGCTAAGGTGTATTTTGACAAAATCCTTCCTGCATTACTTTACATATCAGTAAAATGAGGGGGAGTTAAGGGCTGCTGACACATTACATTATATTCATGTCATGTGGATCGACTGCATTGTTAATATTACAAAATACTAAGACTTGTAAGACACAAACTGCCCTCTACATGTCTGATAGTTGTGGCCCAGCCCTCTCACCTGGCTCCACCTCCTCCCAGCACCAAGGCGATGCTGTTTCCGGTCAGGACTCGGGCCAGCCGAGAGAAATCACTGTGCCTGTCTGCCGTTTTCTCAAACACCTTCTCATATACCTCCCTCTGCACAAACATAGAAAACACACATGACATTACAGTAAAAGCATCACATTAACATGCAGCAACACAAGACCAGTGTTCTTGCACATTTTTCATATTGAAGCGTCATTGATTTACCAGACCATTATTTCATGACTGCGTTTTCAATTTATAGTTATGAAGGAATGGCTGATCAATTTCACTGTCTACTAGGTCACCTGATTCTAGCTAGTATAGCATACTATAATACAGTATAAATGCAGTATACTAAAGAATAACAATTTCATAAAAGAACAGCTAGAAATGACAGTGAAGTTTGCTTTGTACTAGTTTGCTGGGACTGCGTCTGGAGAAGACCCTGCGGGGACACTTGAGGTGCAGATGTCCAGAGCACCAGCTACGCATGTTGAGCCACTCGACCGTCCTGGAGGGGCCCGGCCCATCCTCTTTGTGCAGAAGGACCAGCTGCTTCAGGGCCCGAACTGCTGTGTTCTCCAGCATCTGCTCCAACTGAAGGGGAAGAGAAGAGGAGGGAGACACATCTTAGAAAAGAGACAGAGAGAGTAAATGTACTTACTTGTATTGAAAAGGTTTGTTTGTTACCAAAATGTACCCCCCTCTCCTATCCTAGACACACACATACCTCTCCCAGGGCAGGTTCCTGGTCCCCCAGGCCCACAATGAGGATGCAGTCAGCCTGGCGGATGCAGCGCTGGGTCCACGGGGTCATGCTGTTGTCAGTCTGGTACAGGACAATCCGATTGATGTCCTCCTGCTGGGCCAGCCAGCCGGAGAGACGGTACTCGTGGATACTGATGGATACAGGAGAAAAGCCGGGATGAGGATATGGAATAGTGTTTCAATTCACCAAAACAGACACCGCATAGAAAGAAGACTATGATGACAGGAAGAATGAATTGGGAGATATTGTGAATGGAAATGAAACCTAAATGGGAAAAAAGAGCTTTTGTGATGATGCTTGATAAGACTAAGAGCTGAGATGTTTTTCTGATTGTCAGACTGACCTGTCCAAAGCAGACGCACCCAGTCGCTCTCTGATTATGTCACTGGTTAATAGCAGAGTGGGCCCTGCAAGCGTCAAACAGATGTATGAATACTAGAAACAGTAAAGAATGTAAGGTTTCCACATGTGTATTCCAATCTGTTTTACTTTAACATACTAACAACATCATTTTCTGCTTCTAGGGATCTCTCAATAAAAACAAAACAAATGACAGCGTTTGGTGACGTTGTGAAGTAATGTGGGATCATGGGAGTTGTTGTCTTCAGCATCATTGCCGTCATTGCAGTCAGCTCCTCCCGGTTAGGATTCCTCAGGAGGTTTTTAACTGGGAGCCCAATCATCCGCAGATACAAATGGACCAGGTCATTAAAACCGGTAAAAACACTAAATAAAAGCAGTTTCACATTAAAAATCAGTGTTTCTCCGACACTGTCCAGCAGACACAGGACGTCCAAGAGGGGACCAAATGAAATGGACCATTATCTTGATCAAAATGATGGATTTCTCTTGGTTTGATAATTGTTGGAAATATTAGGGATACTGAAAGTACACAACTCAGATATAACATAGGTCTAGTCGTTTTTAGATATTTGAATGCAGAAAAGTTACATATCATACTTTTAACTTAGTACCATGTGATGCAGTAACGTATACTTCTGGTGTAACCAGGAGCTAAAGAGAAATTCAGCAATCACAGATACAATAAAGGGTTGTTGTGGACAAATAAAAATGATTTGTGGGCCTACCAATGGCACTGAGGGCATGGCTGAGCTCCAGGTTGAACGCGTTGATTGGCACCTCATCACATATAGGCAGGACAGCCACAGTGGAGAGGTTGCTGGCAGGGTTAGTGACATCAGCACTGGTTGTCATACTGGGCAGGCTCAGGGCTGAACCTGGAAGACAGGATCACAGTGTGTAAGATGAGTACACTGTACGTTAAATGCATCAGGCTGGACTAGCAAAGGCAAAATGTTCCTTATCATCACCTTACCTGAGAACGGCCCGCGACCCTGCTGCAGATTCCCCAGAATCTTCTGGCCTAACAAGTGGATCAACCTCGTCACCACCTGAACAGACACCAAGCATCAGTACCATTTCAGCTGTACACACAAACACAACCAGATGAGGACGAAGTCACTGACCTGGGGATATCGTCTCTTGATGTTGTTGAGTGTTCCCTCTGGCAGTTTGACCAGCTCCGTGTCTCTCACAGCGTGGACGGTGGTGGCTCTTGGCTGTCTGGTCAAGGCCTCCACCTAAAGGTATAAGGTTGAACCATGAGATGAGACACCAGGAGATGTTTCTGAACTACAAAACATTATTCTGGCAGAAAGGTAGTAATAATGATAAATAACTGATCAATATTTCAAGCAAGATGATTGGACTTGTCATTTCAGTATACAATAAATGTCTGTTCCAACTACTAATCTAGTAGAGGAAAGACATATTATCAAAATTGTCCTGTTGTGGTAAAATCCACTCATACTGCATTACAAGCAATAACAGGCCTTTTTAACTTCAGCTCCATATTTCAATTTGATAGGTGAGATTTCTTTTACACACAGGTAGAATGAGACTGCGACTGAGGGGAAAAGAGCCTTGTTCTCACCACTCCGATGAGGTCTCCTCTGCCGTATTCCCCGACTAGTTCTTTCTTGCCATTTGTCTTGCGGATGACTGAACGCAGGCGTCCATTCAGAACAATGTAGGTGCAGTCTGACTGGTCATCCTGTCTGTAGATATGAGGAGAAGAAACACATGTATTACAGTATCCATCACAAATACACATGGACAAATGTAAATGGAAACACTGAGTAAATGAGATGTTAAAACAGGGCAATCACCAAGCACAGTTTGCACAAAGAAGCAAAATATTTGTCAACATGTTTATCCAAGAAAAAGCTGAGGCAGAATACCTGTAGAGGGCTCTGCCAGCCTCCACAGCCATCCAGTCAATAGCAAAGTCCATCTGCCTGACAAAAGCGGACATGCGGATGGCCACCGTGTGAGCCGCACTCAGCACCACACTGGGCTGCTCCCTCATGATCCTGCAGGGGGCAGCATACAGCTTGAGCAATACTGGCTGGAAAGAGCTTCAATTTGAAATTCAAACTTCAAAGAAATTGGATGAATGTATAATTGTAGGACATATAATGGGACATTGTTGCTTTATTAATGAGAGCACACTTATAACATTAGACTCAGCTGTATGCCTGCTGAACTGTAAAACAAACTTTTAGACCCGTCATTCTTGTTTGTCCACATCAAAAGGCAATGGACTCACTCGTAGAAATCCGACTTTGAGATCTTGAGGTAAGTACAGTCTCGGACGGCCTTGATGGTGAAGATGAGGGGCTCTCCAGTGAGCACAGCAAGCTGGCCCACCATCTCCCCTGGGTGGGTCACAAACAAGCAGACGGCCTCCTGCTTGTTAATCATCCGCTGGTAGACATGCAGACAACCGGACAGGACAAAGTGCAGACTCACGTCCTAAAAGAGTGAAAAGTAGAAGAGATGACAGAGAGGATAAAAACAACTTTGTTTTATTATCCGACACATTCAAATTTTTCTTGCAGTGATTAATTTACTATATTTGTTCACTACAGCTAAATGGAGACAGATCAGTTCATTATACGTTTTCAGTATGTCTTGGGTTAAGTACCTGGTCTCCCTGTCTGGCTAAGACGGCTCCAGCTTTAGCATGGTGCAGAGTCACTCTCCCATTTAACAAGGATGGGTCCTGCATTTAAGAAGAAAGACAGAAAAAGAGTCAAAAAGTCAAGTCAAGCAGTGATAAAAGAGTGAGTCAAAGGGGAGGAACAATGTGGATGAAATGTCTTCATTCTACTTTGTTCACCGTTGGATGAAAATCAGGCTGCAACATTTATTTCATTTATCATACTTACATATAACTCTAGTTACACCAACACGATGTTTTGAAATAGTAGGTGTAGCAATGCCTACAGAGGGGGTTTACCCCATATTGCATCAAACGCATGTACACAACTTCCTACCGCATTTAGTCTCAATTTGAGCTACACAGACGTAGCACAGAGGCGTCGAATGTTTCATTTCATTATCAACTCTGGATTTTCCATATCATCATGCAATATGTTAGTTACTAGTATCCTGTTCAGCTGAATTCTTTCTGGATTTTGAAGTGTTTTTGTGAGCTTATTTAGCATGCATGTTCTGTTACCACCACAGCTCATGTCTCAGCATTTGCAGCCCTCCCTTTCCTCATTTATAGACTGGGACAGCTCCTCTAGAGTGGGCACGCTGACTGACCCCCTTTCGACATCATAATCTGTCAGCAGATGCTCCAGGGTGATTTGCAACAATGTGCTCATTCATGCAAAAAAAAAAGAATAATGTAATGAGCCTATTATTGTTTCTTAATTTGGTCCTACAGTAAACAGCATGATTGGGAGAGCACTGCACTAACACTATGTTTAGATCCTGCTTTACTTGCAGTAGGTTGACTGCTTGTTTGACAGCTGAAAAATAAACAAAAAAAACAATGTGATCACATGGAAACACGTTTGATAACACCATTTGACATATTATAGAAAACATCTCGTACTATGGTCAGAGCCAACAAGATTAGTGATTTGGGCTGACATCGTTCTTGTTTTTAAAATGATCTTGCCGTCATTCTGTATTTTAATTCTTATTCTCTGGGCTTTGCTGCCACTGTGATGAATGTGTTCTGTTCTTTATACACAGATGTCATTTATCACAAATACAAAAGAAACATTTTTCTTGATGAATTCTATTAAGCACTTGTATTTGACTTTTACGGTCCCTATGGGTTTGATTACAATGCACTTATAGTTCTTCTCTTCTCAACAGTGTCTGTGGCATACTACATAGGTACCATGTGACACCACTGCATGGAATTAAACAAACCTCAATCCTCATGAGTTTGAGGATCTCTTTCTGAGCTTCCTCAAACAGAGCAGTGCTGGATCGACTGGATACAGGTGTAAAAATATTGTCCACTCCCGACTCTTCCTCTGGATACAGATAAATTCCTGAGGGAACCTCATCTACTGTCACCCTCCTCTCCCGCTGGTCCTGTGATACAGACTGTGACAGTACACATACAAGGCAATGTTTGATGAAAATAGGAGATCTGCCTCTATACAAAAAACAAGAATTATCTATGAATTATCAATGAAGACCTTATCTTACAATCTGATGAGTGTCAGATAATATTGTATACGTAGCTGTGTTTTTGACATACTGAACAACAAACACCATATTTACATGTTCAAAACTGATATAATGTATTGGAACAGTAGAAATATGTAAATACCGCACACAACATAACAGTATTGCAGATATTGTAGATAATAATTTTCTAGAAACAAATCATTGTTAGTTATCAAGAAAAAAAAAAATTTCAGTAGCCTTAGAGAGACACTTTATATACTGGATTGTTATTATTCAGGCCCTTAGTCTTTCTTCTCAAACACCACTGTAGCTGCTGGTGCAATTACCCAATTTTATGTCATGAGATCAGTTAAGTCAACCTTATCTCATTTGTGTCTCAGGAGTCTGCAGTGTACTGACCCGAGTGAAAGTGGGAGGAGTGTTTCCGTCCTCTGCAGAGACAGAGATCCGTCCCCTTTCATATGCCATGTCAAAGTCTGATCTCAGACTTTTCTGCATACCTGCACAGACAAAATGTAGATAGTGATCTTCAGTCCTTAATCAACATTCAGCTTTTGCTAGGTGAAAAACATACATGGGTGATTATTATGTTTGAACAGAACAAATAAATCGCTTGATAGCCCAAACAGGATGTTTTTTAAAAAATGGTCATCAATCTATAATCTACAGCGGTCTTCATAAACCAGAAAAAAACAAACATGTTGGATACACAAGTTTCCATCTAAAAACAACTATACTGTAAGGATGAGTCCAAAAAAGACAAAAAACATTCTTCTTTAAGCTAGGAGGGCAATTATCCTATGAGCCTGTTTGAGAGCAACAATCAGATGATTTGTATGATTGTGTTTTTTAGAGTATACACAAGAGTAGGAAAGCTAAGTGAGTGTAAGTGTGCAGTGAGACTGCAGTTTGCCCTTACTTCATTCCATCATGCTAGGCTTTCCAAGCAAGGCTTCACTGCTGGCTATCACATGTCAACATCTGCGTCGTCATAGCCTGTGTCAACATGCCATTACCTGCAGATGGTTAAGATGGCTTTGCTCACCTTTCTAAAAGCACTGTGTCTCATTCGAAAGAGAACAAATCCTGTCTCTTCAGGTAGCTACAGTGAGGTTAATAACTGTTCATACATGTCCAAAAGAAGGAAACTAAAAGGCTATGGCTTGAATAAAATGCCTTCAAGATTACTGGTGTGAACATGCCCAAAGACTAGGTTTATGTAGTGTATTATCAGAAGTTAACTAAAGAACATTAAAAAAAACATCATCTCTCTGAAAAGGAGAGACTTCCCTCACCAGCAATGTCCACAGGCATGGAGATGGTCCTGCTAAGAGTTGGCACAGTTGCTCCATCCTTCCCCTGTTCCCCTCCTATACACACAGTAAACCACAGATGCAGAATTTAACAAGCAACCGAACACAAACCTACCACTGGAGGAAAATGGAGAGTCAAGATATTTATATATTTGAGCTTTAATGGAAACCAGTAAATATATAATGAAGATCCATTTTGACTCTAGCAGTATTTCACGTTATGAGTTATTAATTTACATAACATTCTATCATCCTATTACAGTCTTTCTAGTTTCTATTACAGTCTTTCTAGTTTGTTCTTCCTACCTGTAGCTTCACCCTTAATGGCAGCTTCCCGGTGCTCCTCAGGCACTGTCAGGCTGCCAAAGCGCTTGCCATGGCGGATGGGACTGGAGCGAGTCGGGTGGGGAGACGGAGGTGGCAGACGCGAGGGCTGCATTTCCTATAGGACAAGTGCAAGTGGTATGTGGTGTGATGTACGTGTTCATTTGTGAGTGTGTGTGTGTGTGATGGGGGAGAGTGGAAAGAGAGACACAACATTAGCGTTTTGTGACTCAAATCATAATAAAAGCAGTATGTGTACTGAGCTAATGATGCTGAATTCCTGCTAAATGCCAAACCACATCACCCACAGATGTTTGCATGGGACTGTCTGGTGTACTGTGTGTGTGTGTGTGTGTGTGTGTGTGTGTGTGTGTGAGATAAACTCACATGGCTGAAGAGCTCATTGGTGAGCCCCAGATAGTTGTGCAGGGCAAGGACTGTTACTCTTTGGAGACGAACCATGATAATCTGAACAGATACAACAGGAAGTGAGTCATTTGACAGATCACATGCAAACTGACAGATAACTTTATCAAAACCACTTCAGTTTTACACACACAACTCACCTGTACTACGCGCACCAGGCTCTCAGGGTACTTCTCAAATATTGCGAGGAAGGCTTCTACAGGTAAACGCAGAACAGTGGAAACCTCTGCAGCCCGTGCCAACACCGTTTTGTAAGGCTTCTGGTGGCCCTGGATACAAAGATCCCACAGCATACTTCACAAAATGTTCACATTTTAAGAAGCTCTGATGTGGGAGGTTGCTTCTTTTAAACAATCCTTGTAGTAATGTTGTTTTTAGTCTCTAAAAAATGGAAATCTTTATATCTTTACACAGGATTTTCACTGAATTAGAATTTAGGATCAATGTATGTGAGTCATGTGTATGCCAGCGGAGATGGTTGGGTGAGTCAGCTGGTGAATGTGAATGATGTGAGGAGTAAGGAATTCACGGGTGGGGTCCAACACACTGACATCCAGGACTGCATCTCATTCAAGAATATGTGCATTATGTGTATGCGTGTAATGGGGAAGTCTGTGTGTATTGGTGTGACGCAGCACCCTTGCTTCACACAGATTTGTGTGTGTGTGTGTGTGTAGCAAGAAGTGGGTGTGACCTACTGTGATGACATCCAGGATGCTGAGGAGGCTGTGGACACTGTCTCCTGGGTAAACCTCCTTCACCACACTTTCTTTGCCATCCTGGAAGACAGGAATAAGACATTCATATCAGTGTGCACATCAAACAACTTGTGTTTGTATGTTTTTGTAAGAATTTGAGTAGCTACACTTTTACAGGTATCGCCTGGACTCAAACCTCTATCAGGACAAATATCCCATTTAAGACTTGTTAAATGCCATTGAGACTGGCTGTATGATATGCATTCGTTATTATGAGAGCAACCTTGCTAACAGCCATATTCGCCTAGTTGCCTAATGAGATTATCTGAGTCAAATGTTAATAGATGCTAATGCGTTGTTAAAGCCAGAACTCCCATGGTTAAGCCCCTTAGTGGATTTGCTCCCGTGTGCATTAGGTTTTTACTGCAAAACACATTAGACCATGCATGCACACACAAGCGTGCCTACCGTTCCAGTAAGGCACAATTCTAGTTTTCCATCCTGAACCACGTAGATGCTGCTGTCAGGCTGGCCCGGCCTGAAGACGTACTCCCCTTGTTGGAACTGCACGAACACCATGTGTTTACACAGCTCCAGGAACAGGGGCTTCTCAAAGTGACCCAGCACACTGCAGTGAGGGACAACAGGAGAGGTTAGGAGGTTTGTACGCACATGCAAACAGGTGCGCACAGGTGTGAACACTAATCTGTGATTATATATTCAAAAATGTGGGTCTTTTTTTTTTTAAGTTGTGTGGAAGCTATTAACTGAGCTTTATGAGCACAGGTTGCTGGGCAACCGCTTCACAACAGAACTACACATCTCAAAGGCATGTCTGTACGAGAAATGCTTCCCAGGAGTTCTTTATCAATCATGCAAATCCACTCTGTAACGTACGGACATGTTTGGGCCTTCAGAAGACTGGACATAGGTACATAATGACACAATCACACAGACAGATAAACCTACCGGACATTTTTGAGCATGTAGAGAACCTCAGAGGGGAGGTGGGAGTTGGCCACATCAAACTCGGTGAGGTCGGCCTCCAACACTGAGGGAGGGGGCTCCTTGGCCTGCAGGATGGGCACCTCCTTTTTAAAGCGCAGGATCCTACACAGCAGACAGAGAGATGGGATGAGATGAACCACTAACAGTGAACAGGTCATGACAGTAAGAGAAGCTTTATTGTTGGTGAGAGTGAGCTTCCTGGTGTACTTTTTGGCAATGTTGAGCATCTTCTGCTTCTTCTTTAGGCGTGGCCGAGAGGAAGAGGATGTACCCACCAGGGAAGAGGTAGACTGCGAGACCTGTTGGGAAACATATTGGTTTCAACAGTTTTCCCATGATACTGCTGTTGTAGTAGACTAAAGACGAAGGACATGTCAGCCAGCTCATGGTAACTATAACGCTGATTTGCATACTGACTGTTGAAGTACAAGCATTTTCTGTCAGCCACACACTCACTTTACGCATGATCTTTCGCCCGTAGAACATGACTTTGTCCCTTTTGCGAAAGCGGTACTTGGGTGCCTCCTGAGCTTCTAGGTCTGTGAAAGATAAAAATGTCAAATTACCACAGAAGTACATACAAGTTCTCATTTTTCATGACTATCATTACGTATTGGTGAGACAGGGATCTCAACGATTACTGACTTCGAAGCTGGATCCTCCGCAAGATGAAGAAGATGAGGATGGCGATGAGGACTATGGCGATGCCCGCACCAATCACCATCCCCACCATCTGAAGAGAAGAGAACAAAAGAGGAAGAGAGTTGATGTGTGGACAGGGTCAAAGGTTGCACAATGTAATGGCTGCAGCACGAAATTTATATTTACTTGCATGTTTGAGCTATCAAGCTCCTCTCCTGTGGAACCAGCTCCCAGTTTGGGTCCGGGAGGCAGACCCACTCTCTACTTTTTAGAGTAGGCTTGAAATATTGCTTTTTGATAACGCTTATAGTTAGGGCTGGCTCAGGCCTGCCTGGACCAATGCATGTTACTAACTTTATATCTTCCCCGGAGTTTCTTTGTGCTTTCTCATCTTGCAGGTTCCTGTGGATCGTGGTTCTGGTAAGCCTGGATGCTGCCGCCATGGGCCTGCTTGACTCTCATCGCTACAATTATTATTTTTAATTTATCATAGTTCTGTTACTATTAAAGTTGTTATTGTTATTAACAATCATATTTCAGTTATTATTACAGCTGTAACTACTATTATTTGTCATATTTACATTATTATTATAGTTGCTAAGGCTATTACTGGTGCTGCTATACACCTCTGTCTGTCTGTCTGTCTGTCTGTCTGTCTGTCTGTCTCTCTGTGTCTCTCTTTCTCTCTCTCTCTCTCTCTCTCTCTCTCAACCCAACTGGTCAAAGCAGATGACGTTTTTCCTTGCCACTGTCGCCATGGCGCTGTCTCATGGTGGGAACTGTTGTGTCTCTGTAATAACATTATAAAGAGTCGGTCTAGACCTGCTCTATTTGTAAAGTGTCATGAGATGACTTTTGTTGTGATTTGGCGCTATATAAATAAAATTGAATTGAATTGAAGGTTTGAATGTATTTCTGTATTATTCATCTACATGCTTGTGCTTTCTAAATATTACTGGGCTACATTTTATCTTCTTGGGGTGACCTGGGGTCTTCCAGGGGTGACCCAACAGCAACAGATTGAATGCAATGGGAAAAGGACAAAATATGTAAATTAAACTTACCATGCTCGTCTGTAGTTCCTCCTCCACAAATGTTTTGATGTTATCAAACCCGTCCTAATATGACAGAGAAATACAGAGAAATGACTAATCCAAACAAACAACCAAAACGTCTAAAGGCAGCATGCTAGTTGCTTAGCAGCATACCCGATGGCTGCTAACTCCTACAGTATATTGAGACTGAAACAGTGTGAGTCTGGGCCTGAAGGCTTTAGTTCCATTCAAGTGTAATGGAATGTGGGAATAAGGGATTTGCCCTGGAGACAGGAATGTCTGGCTATGAGGGGGTGAAGATGTAACATCTTATCTGACCTTCTCCACACTGGTGCCCTTTACATGTATCTTCCAACTATGTTTCCCAAACTTTTACTTCCACTTTTCACTCGATTAAAAGACGGTGAGCACCACTCCCTATGCATAGACTGAGGATTCCAGATGTGAAGCTGTTGGGTTCACAGGCTACAGACTGGCACACTGTGAGGGGCAAACCAGGGCTGGATGGTACAGTGCAGCTCAGGTGAGCTGCACTGTACCATCCGTACCATCTAAACTGCAGGGAGTGCACAGATCCTGTGGCCAATATAGGCTTGTATGTTTTGCTACAAAAGATTCAAAGAATGCAGATAACAATAAATTGAATGAATTCTTAATGTTGGTGGGGGCTCTCTTAAGAAGATGCTTAGACAAAAATCCTATCAGACAGTCTGGAGTCCACCGGGAAGGCAACAGTCTGCAGGTCACTCTACAAGAGAACCTGAGCTGAATATCATGCCCAGAACTCCCCTACTTTCTAACTTATTCCAGTTGCTGCGGCAGTCCAGTCTTGCTTTGAATAACCATAAAAAAACATGTGGTGGCTCTATAGGCTCTGTAGTACATAATAGGCTCACAACAAAATATAATGAAAATTGATAAAGCTGGACTAATGAAAAGATAAGAGGAAAGCATAGGAACAAGAAGGAAATGGCTTATTTCTAATCATGTGTGTTGTCTTCCAAAAGCAAGCAGCTAAACAGAAGAAGAATACTGATAGAAAGCAGAGTCGCTTTTCCTTTTGGCTTGATTAAGGAGATGTTTATCACTTAAGTTCACTGACATCAAACTAAGCACTTCTTTGCTCATCAAAACAAGACTGTCAGTGCAGGGAGTGGAAAGATCCTGTGGCCAAGATAAGGTTGTTGGTTTTATCCTGTGTTTGTGTGTGTGTGTGTTTGGCTAGTTAGCCATCAGAAACAGTTTTGTAAGAGCAAGAGTAATATGTTTTTAGTGTTCTGGCTGACAGCCAGTGAGACTACATGTCTGTTATCAGTGGTTATTGATTAGTGTGTGAGGAGCTAAGGGTTATTTGGCAGTAAATGGCCTAAGCTGTACAATGGGGATATCGACAGTGGGGCTGACAGATGGGTGAGTGCATAGGCAGCATGTGCACACAGAAATATCCTTTAGCTGGAGGCTTCAAGTAGGCACAATGTTTGGAAATCAAAGTGTAAGTGTGGAAAGTGTACACGTGTGTGCAATTTGTAGGGCGATGGCTCCAATAAATTGACATGCTGGAGTCCGACAAACTGAAAGTAAACTAAAAAACTAGCA
The DNA here is from genome assembly GCF_043641665.1 of Enoplosus armatus. NCBI lineage: Eukaryota > Metazoa > Chordata > Actinopteri > Centrarchiformes > Enoplosidae > Enoplosus > Enoplosus armatus. The sequence goes on along the minus strand of NC_092181.1, from coordinate 947,623 downwards.
GCATTCTCTACAGTTTGCACAATGCTATTAGGCTATGTGTCATAAACAGTGCTTTCACATGCTGCTATGCATATGAGGACATTGTTACGCGAGAAACTCTTTCCCAAGTTCTGTTACCCAAACCGAGCCTGACGGGTCTGAACAATGTATTGGGCTTTGGGTCGAGTTCAAGGCGTTTTGTTTTGTGTACAGCTTTGGGCTGAGGTCTGGGTTTGGTTAAATTAATTTCAAAGTAAGAGAAGCAATGTTCATCTAGGGAAAAAAGAGAAAGAGAGCATAGCCTGTGCACTGCATTAGACTGACAAGCTAACAGTCTGCAATAGAGAAAATAATGCAAAAAACTCAAAGGGAGGCTTAAAATCCCGGATGACCTGGAGAAGCCTGCTTCGTTGTGGGGATATTATGATTGTGGCTGTGTTTGAACTGTCATGTTCAGCTGGGAAAGAAGTTCTGAGTTTACCAGACACATCCATCTGACCAATGTTGGGGAAAGGTCATGTTGAGTTTGATGCTAGAAAGGCAGATGGTTTGCTATTATGAGCTGCTCTGGTGTCCTGTGCTACTGGTTGGAAGCAATGTGTGCAGTGTACTTGCCACTAAACATGTAACCTCAGAGTATTTTCTCATTAGCTAATATAAGACACCACAGCAGAGTTTAGTGCTGGTGTAGGACCGCTATGGCTGCTCAAATTAATTATTTTTTATTTGTGACAGTCTTTCTGTGTGTCTATAGCAGGCCTTTCTCTTTCCTTTTAAAAAGGATGAAATTTGCCAGTACAAACGCCCCCCTTACCAACCTCTGATGGCACCCTGTAAGCATTTATTCTACTTGTATACCTAGGTTTTATTGTTTTACTCCATGTATTTTATTATCATGCAAATAAATACAGTGAACAAACCAACCTTGGAGGCATCTCCCTGGACCTCTTGTTCCGAGGTACTCTGTCCCATTGTAACCCTGTTTCTTCATAAGGATGGTCCATCAACGGCCACTGGAAACAAAGACAGACATGCATACTCAGCAGGCCATTTTCATGGAAGACATTTTGACATGTCACAGTAGGAAAAGCACAAGTGTGAATACTATTATTAGTAACACCTGCTTTATGGCACTTCAAAATGTCTGAAAATAGTCTATCACAGGGGAAAACATGCCTATGGTCATTTGTGCACTAACACGTACAGAATTTAAAATGTTTTTCCTGACTTTTCAGCTGCATCCATGTAAAGATGCCACCTTACTTGTAGGAACATCATCAAACATCCACTCACAACTCAAGACCCAGTGTCTGGCTAGCTAAGCATTTATCGTGTACGACAGAATTACCTCAACACAGCCTTTACTCCTAGCAAGAAACTTTTTTATCATTACTATGGACAGGCATACACACACACACACACACACACACACACACACACACACACACAAAAGCACTACATTGCTCCAAACTACTGCAAAACCAGAGATAGATAGCAAATGCAGTTAAACTAGAGAGAGAATATGAAGCTGTTAGCACAGCCTTGCCTTGGGGCAGAGAGTTTAAAGTCCTTGTTTGTATTCTTAACTGTCTGGCTGCAACCATACTTAATCTCTCCTTAAAATTGCATTGACTGAGCACTAGAATCAGAGAAGGATCAAATGATTGCATCCTGCAGCAGCACACTGCCGAGGACACTGGGCCAGGCTTTGTCTCTGTCACACACACAAACACAGCAGGCTGTCTAGATAACAGATAAAAAGCTGTCCAGATGGTAACCCCTTCCCCTCTTTTTATCCATCCATCCCTCTCCATTCACATGCCTATGAGATCATCTTCTTACTGTCCCAATTAATTGGTACCACTTCTATTGGGGATTTAGAGAGAACATTTAAGGCAGCACAATGAAAAATGAAATGTTTTGCTATAGAGTTGCTTCTTTTTTTTAATTTGTGAGCAAGTCAGTTTGTTTGTGTTTATTCTATTACGTGCGGGTGATTCAAAGAGTGATGGAGAGGTTTTCACTGATGTCTTTACAAGGAAAGCTGTAGAGAACCCGAATATTTTGTTACTGAAAGTACATGCACTGCCTTAAGATAAATGAACTGCTGCTGCATTAATAGAATATATCCAAGTATTTCCTTTCCTGCAAGCACTCATATAAACACTTCTCCACTGCAAAGAAACAGATGCTTCTACATACTGTAATATTTTACCTACCAAGGTTGCTACTTTTCACCGTCAAATAACCATGTATATTTACTGGGAGTAGCCCAGTATAACCATAATCCTCAGATGCTCTACTGCACTGGAGCAAGTTCATCCAGGCCGGCTACATACCACCTCCCTGCCCACATCTGCCAGTACAGCCTGATTCAGCTGACACAGGCGTATGCGCTGTAGCTGGGACAACAAGCTTCATTCACTGTCTACAGACAAATAAACAGCTATGCTAGCTTTGCTCGCCGAGGTCCACCGATTTCCCACTCCTGCTCTGACAACTCCAGTGGAAAGTGAGGCTGGAGGGAAAACAAGCTGGCTAACAACAGAGACTCCATGTTTGCTCAACGCATACAAAGTAGGCTACAGGACTAGCATTAAGAAGCCTATAAACGAGCAAGCGTCTCATGGCTAATAGCCAAAACTTCAAGACCATTAGAGGAAAGACATTACCATAGCCATAGAATAGACTACAAATAGGCCTCTCCTTCTGTGTCCCAAGTATTCATCTAAAGGATGTTTGAATGTATGTTAATATTGATAGATGAAGAGAAAAAAATTATTGATTGCCATTTAGTCTGACAATACATTGTGATGCAACTGATTCAGAATTACTCTACTCAAGTCACTCTAACTGCTAATAAAAAAACCTAATGAAAACAAAACCCTCTGTTTATTTTTTTATCATAATCTGAGGATGCAACTAACGTTTAGTCGATTAATCTATTATTTGATCGCCAGAAATCAATAATAATCGACTGAATCAACTATTTTGATAATGGATAAATCGTTTCAGTCATTTTTAAAGAACAAATTATCTGGCTCCAGCTTCTTCAATAATCAGCAAATGAATCAATACTGACAATGATCATTAGTTGCAGCTCTACAACAAATGATTAATTGATTGGTCTATAAAGATAAAGAAAATAGAAAAAATGCCCATCACAAGTTCCAAGAGCAGAAGTTGATGTCTTCAAAAGCCTTGTTTTGTTTAAATCCCAAAGATATTCAATTTACGAAACAGAGACGAGATGCAAATCATCTCATTTGAGTAGGTGGAGCCAGAGAGCCTAGTTTTGCTTGAAAAATTACTTAAATTATTAAGCTGTTGATCGACTAATCATTTCAGATCTAATCTGAATTTTGGTTGTTAATAACAATGACTATGTTTGCCGCTGATATTGACTGCAGAACATATCTGCCAATGATACCAGCAATCTCCAAATATTGTCTAGCCTACGTATGAAGTAACAACACACAACAACACACCGTCTGGTGTATTTCCTGCTTAATCTATAACATCAGTGGCTGGGAGAGGGTCACTGAACTGCTGCACAGATGAAATTCAATCAGTGGAAGATGGGGAGGATGAAGATGGAGTGTCATGTTACATGAAGTAACCCTGTGAGTCACAAACAGACCACAGAACAGGATGCTGGTGTGAGAGACACACATACACGTTTCATGGCCATAATCTCTCAAATGAGTATCTTCAACATGAATGTTGACCATGCTATGTTCCACACCTATTTCTAACATTAAAAGGTGTGTCTATCAAAACTACCTTTAATCCTCCAATATTTATATTGCCATAAGAAGGTTTGAATTTTTAACAGAAATTGTGAATGAAAATTTAAATATAAGTTATCTCATAACGCTGCATGCAAATGAGAGAAAGACGTCAATTAACGGAAATTTGTGTTTGACATCTAGCTCGTGGATTTTGAGATGTGGCAGTTACTGTTGTCCCTGGTGCTATAAAACATGTCATACTCTGTCCCTTGTGCAGCAGCCTCTGTAACAAAACTTTTGTCATTCTGGATACGAAAGTTGACCAAAATTTGTTGCTACACATGACACTTTGCTTCAGATTGTCCCTCTTTGTCTCCACATGGCCCCGTGTGTTGTACAGTGCAAGAAAAGCACAGGCCTGCTGTCCCCTAGGGAAGAGACAGTAGCCAACCTCTCTTAGCAGTGCCTCCCTCAATGCAGGCCTACTCCCATTGTTCTCTATTAACAATGAAGCTAGTGTTGACTCCACTGTCCTGGGGCAGACCTGGGCCGACCACTAACACAAGCACGTCTGTTTTCACCTAACACAATACACACTCTCTGCCATGAGATTCACAATAACAATAACAAGCCTGTAGGGTTATGAGGCCTTATGGTGTGTTTGAACTTAACATTTAGATGATGTATTGTTGGAAAATGTCTGACACAATGCAAAAAAAACATTACAAAATGTTGTGACTCTGCACTACATCCACATTTTAATGATTTAACAGTGGATAACTACAGAGGAACATGTCTTTGGTTGAATGTGTTATTCTCAACACAAACTTAGACACAAGCTGCTTTGTCACCTTTGACCCTGAAAGTCAAGACACACTGTTTCACTTGACACTACACCTCTATACAAACATGTCTTAAAGTTCGTAAAATGGGAAGGAAATAAATACAACATAAGCCCTAATAGTAACGGCAGCAAAGTACTGACCAAGGTGAACAGAGGACGACATCAGCTCATATTTCTCTCCAGCCAAAATAGTTTTGCATAATTTGCACCCACAGAGGTGTTGCCTTACTGACCTCTCGTAAATCCCTTGGCAGGGTTGTTTAGTTGTGTTGTAAACACACCAAGCCGGCGGGGAACAGTTCAAAATAACACTAAGAAGCTGAGTTTTCTTTCAATAAACCTCAAGCTGGTACGAAATGTAGCTAGTTCACGCCAGTAGAGGGTGTTTTGACGCAGTGGTGTACCGTTAGCTAGCTAACAGTCACATGAAGCCTATAGGTGATTGTGGCCAAGTAGATATAGTTAGGCCTTATTGTTTATATTCGGACGAGTATAAAATGAGTGACTTCCACTTGGAGAGACATTTAGCGTTTAAGGTGACATTACTGTTAGTCTTCGGCTATATTCGTTGGGTTGCAAACAGCAGAATCAGACATCTTTCCACCATCCAGGGCAGAGGGCACCTGGCTGACTATCCCATCCATAACGTAATCTCCTGTGGCTAACGTTACCACAGGATAACGTTAGCTAGCTATCGATGCTACTGATAGCGGTTTACTGTGGCCATCATCGCGGATGTGGAAGAAAAACAACTCCATACCATCATCAACGTTGAAACGAAAATTGTTTCTGATGCTGTTATGTTTCCCATTTTTGATCTCCGCATGAGCAATCTGACTGAGCTCTACCGTTATTGACACACTTGAACGGGTAGCTGCTGTTTTCACCACTGGATAACAGTTACTCGCCAACGCTAACGGAAAACTCTCAGTAAATCACACGACTGTGAGCTCAAAACATATCACACTGAAATCATGTCATTAAATTATAGATAGGTTATAAAAGAAGGCATTTACCTGAGCTGATGGATTCCCGTCAATCGTCACTGACTGTCAAATAACATACAACGGAAATCAGTGTCCATGAAACCCCTCCTGTTTTACTTCCCCAGAGCTCTGGCCAATCAACAACTAAGACGCTCTAAAGATGAACCAATCAAAATGCAAAGCTGAGGCGAAGGGCCGATATCCCACCCACGTTTATGTAAATAAATAGTCAGTGTCCAATGATTATTGAAGGACAAAACCAGACGATCCATGATTGGATACAATTATTGACATGTTACGTTACCTATAAATGCAGATTAATTCGACTTCGACATGGGACACTGTTGATACGAGTAAGTAGTAGTAAGTATTTGACGGACAATTAACTGTATGCTAATATTCAATTTAAGCTTTATTATTGACTAGTGATTACGTCAATGTTTTTTATTTACCAGACCTCTGTGCGCCAATTCAATCAGGACTGAATGACTACGATTGATTTAATGCCCACAAAGGCACAGTAGCCTGGGTAACACATATCAATCACACAGTGGTAACTGATCTCAATCCAAGAGGGAAGTATGTTTTTCAAAGTAAAACTAAAGAAACATCGCCCCCTCATGGCCACAAGCTACTCTTACTGTATTCAGCCCATATTTCAAAACAATTCAGATACACATTTTAATTTTCAGATGTTTACCATCAAATGAAATCATCAAACGGTTCTTTTTAAAATACATAATCTTTATTGTGAGGTGAGTGTCCAGTAATAGGATTACAGTTCTGCAACAGGCTTGTGGGGCCAGTAGGGGTGTTTGACCTTGTCCAACTTGGTCTCAGGGAAGGTGTTGTTGAGGTCCTCGATGGTCATCTGGTCGAAGGGTATCATGTTCTTAAACTTATCCAACTGGGACCAAACACAAAAGAGAGACAGAGACAGACAAAAACACAGTAAGGTTATAAAGACAGATTTCCTGAAGTCATCCATGAGATGTTTTAGCAACTAATGCAACTACGGTCTCACCTCCTGCTCATACTGAACAATGCGGGCCTTAGATCCTTCAATGTAGGCTGATGCACTTTTGTTCTGATAGAGAAAAGTGAAATAATTATGTCTGACAATGCAACAATGACAACAGCAAATCATATCGCTGATAGACTTAATATGAATTCCAGTTGTGAAGTCCATCTCTCTTTGCTTTAGTACAATAAAGCTGAATTCAGGCAACACATGGATTTATTTGATCACTTACAGATTCAGCCTCCTGTGAATTGATGGCGCTCGTCTGTGTGTCAACAGGCTCAGGGATCTGCAGGGCTTTGAACTGCGTGTAGGAGGAAGATTTATGATTTACCACTGTAACCTAAACCAACTCTAAACAAACAAATTCAATTATGACATAGCAGCACAACCAACTAAATTGATTCTTGTTGTTGTAGTTTTCCTGCCACAGTTATTCACTAGCACTGTCACCCTCATAGCTGTTCAGACAAAAAGTAATTTCAAGAGATCCTACAAGTGAGCTAAGATTTGTTAGCTAGATTCTATGGCCTCTCCAATGCATTTATGCTCCACTGAATTCACCATTCATTTGGAAAGTTGCTATGTAGTGTCAGAATAGACTGCATAATGCTCATGACCCGTTAAATACGCCAGTCGAGTAAAGCTCACCTTCTTCTCAAACTCATCGACCATCCCGGCTTTGGCCACTGCGCTCCTGTAGTAACTCCAGTCAATGGCTGCAGGAGTCTCTGGCAGGGAGGTTAGTCTGGTATAAAGAAAGAAGATGGAGTTTAACATATGACATTGAAGGCACAGTGAGCAAACTAATAGGACATCAAAGAACCAAATCAGTACCAAAAGATAACAAGAGTGAGCAAATGTGTTCATGAGTTGATAAAAAATGTTAAAAGACAGACTAAGGGGAGCAACTTAACAGCCAGATAGTGTGTGCAAAACAAATACTGTAGAAAGATTATAGTTCTTCCAGGAGACCAATTAATAGTCCAATGCAGTTCACTGATAAAGAGGACCTGATAGGATGCATGAAAGAAACAAGAATAAAATGACAGGTGCACCTATTAACCAGTTATTCCTCTAACATGCCATAATGGGTATAGACACTTCTGTAGGTTGAGGGCTTGATCAATTTAACCAAACTGTTCTCTAAAAATTTCAAGCAAACTGCCGAGAATTAAATATTGACTTCAGCCTAAATGTGTAAATACAAAAGAACATCCACACACAAGCAGCTGCACACTGTAAATGTATAAATCCAGTGTGCAGATGGTCTTTTATGCATTCATATGCGACTGTCCTTCCAGCACCTTGCAAAGCTTCTCAGTCAGGTGAGCAGTGGATACTTAAGCTCTGTAGCCCTGACATGTGCCACATATCATTGCATGGAAGATAACTTCACAGCAGACTCCTTTGAAACTTCCCGCAGATTGATGCTGTTTTGCTCATCAGCAAGAAAACACAACCTCCACTTAGTAGCACCTATTTCAATTAATATTCAATCGCAATGTTTGTTGTGTTCCACACCGCATATTAGCCGAGAATGAAGCTCTGCACTACAAGACTGAAGTTGACTTTTGTTGACTCTCTACAGCCTGTTGTTGTTGGTGTAAAACTAACTTGGCAGTGATGGCATCACTGCGAGTCTTCAGTGTGTTGAACATGCCCCTCTGGTTGGGTGGAACCCGCTCAGCAAAGGCCACCCAGTCAATGGCCTTCAGGGCTGCACGACGGCCTGCCATCTTGACTGTCTGAAAGGTGGAAGGAAATCTTGTTTAGACCGGACAAATGCTCAACAGAAAACATCAAAACAATCCAGGCTACATGTGGCTGGAAAATAAAATGTGTGAGTATGTACATATGTTTTCAGGTTATATATACACTCAGTTTCCAGCTTATGAGGTAGCTAAAACTAATGGAGTCTGTACAACAGCACTGCAATAAAGCCGAGGGTCTGAGGACAGCGTGTGTTGTATGTTGTACAGATGGCAAAGTTGTGATGTGTAATAGTGGGCTTTGCAGATAAAATTGACTTGACGTGTGGCAGGTGTAATAATGGCAGTACCTTTGTATTTACACCATGTTATCAGTACTATGTTGTGATATACATGGACAGACATTTCCATGCTGCTGACAAAATGGTTGTACATCTATATAGAAAGAAATAAAGGAAGCTTAGTTTTAGCATAGACAGACAAAAACATGTTCACCTCCAATCTAATTCACACTGCCACAATGTCATTTCATAATGTAGTTACTCAATACTTTTACTGATTGACTCCAAGACCTCTGTCTCACGATGAGAAAATTAAGTTTGTGTTAAACCTCGCTGAAAAGTAGCGTTAACGCAGAAAGAAATTAAGACATTGATGCAACGCAGGCAATTTAAAGAAAGTGAAGTTACCAATAACGACCGCGCGACTGCAGGTACTAAAACCATGTTTTTTAATAAGTAAGGGAGAATATGAGAAGGTAAAAACACATTTCTGACAAGAGGCAATCAATGACACCGGGCCCTTGACATATTGTTCAATTCAAGACCCCTGCAAAACTAGCTAACGGTAGCTAGCTCTGCTAGCTTGCTAGGCAAGGTCAGAGACGTCTCTCTGTAACGCCACGGTTTTCACAAAACACCGCATGAACATCGCGTTTACTTTTGTATCTCGTGCACAATGATAAATGTTTGAGCTGCACAAATCATTATTTAAACATATTTTCATTAGATGTTGTCTCATTCAGTAAGGCGCCCCGCTTCTATACTCACCTCGCTGTATCAAGTGAAGTCAGTGACAGGACGGATGAGCGGAAGTGCTTTTTCTTCGTGAGGACAGCAGCAGCAGAGAGCCGCCACCGCCCCCTGCTGGACGGACAGAGGACATACAGCGACTCACACTGCCGTCGTTCGCTCGTCGTACAGAAGGTAACATCTGCAACTATATCATTTACTGTAGGCCTACATCTGCACAGAAGTGCGTTTATTTTATTTATTTATCCGTGATTTTATTTAGCACATAAAGGCGACACAGGGCCACTTTTTGTTGGCGAATAGGGTGTCGAGAACAAAAGAGCATAAAAATGAGAAATGTTGTTTTTTTCTCTCTTTTTATTTTATTTATTCTAAATATAACCTGTGTAAAACATTGGTTAATGTAGGCCTAGGTACGACAACAGTTGACCTACTGGTAGGCTACAAGTGACAGCCTAACTATACCAATGCGCCAAACAATTTAAGCAAAATAAAATGAATAAAATGCTCCACGTTTAACGTCAGCTGGGCCATTAAAAAACAGAATTCTTCTCAGTTGTATCGAGCTGATCGTTTGTGCTTATTTCGCAATGTTTCTGAAACTATGGGCATGATAACAACATGCGCAGGTGAATATCGGCCTGCAGCAACGACATACACCACAATTTTACCAGTGCACTAAAGCTGTCTTATTGGAAATACATTTTCACTGGACAGGAGGTAGGTGTGTATAGTCTATAGAAAGTGCCCGTTAAACACATTTGTGTATCTTCCTTTGGACAACACACATTTGCGTTGGTTTTCAACACGTCTGAAATGACAAGATATGATGGATTAAAATGTTAATATTAAAATATACAAATGCTTTGTTGAAAAGTAAAACAAGAAGACATAAAGTTGTGTTAAGATATCATAAATCCGTTTTATTTTAACAGTACAGGGGTTTACATGATATTTTCTCATTAAGCTCATATTGAAATCTCATTAAGCTCATATTTACTTCCAAAGTGTTTAATAAGTCAATTATAGTCTGCACGCTATTTTGAATTAAAGTTGCGAAAAGTAAACGGCACGATATTGGAAAAATTGCATAATTATTGGACCATTTTCAAATCAGATAATAGCAATAATGTAGGTCAGACGATGAGTTTTTTTGGCAGCAGTCGTTGAAGTTTGGCATGCTTACCGAGAAAACGTTAATAAACAAGTCTGAGTCTGTGCTACCTTTGATAAAGTCATATTTCTTGGAGGAACACTTTATATAAACCCACAGCAAACCTTCAGACTCCTGCTCCGCTCATCGGGCCTAAACTTCACTGTAAGTAATTCCTCATATAGAAAATATAAAACAGTGAAAAAGGTTGTAAAATGAGTCAGCCACTTTCGGGTCTTGTATAATGTTTATTTACTAAAATCAGTTTTTACAAGTAACTGAATATTTAGATAGAGTGATGTATGTACACAGTACAGATACAAAGATATTCAATAAATACCACTTCTCCTGCTGCTCTCCAAGCGAGGCTGCAGGGCTTCATCAACACTACACATTTTATTTACATTTACAGCAAAATCCCTCACAGAAAGTCTATCATCACTCCCATAAAGGCCACGTTGTGAGAGCAACAGAACATATCTAATACATGTGTTTTTCTAAAATATAACTTTTGCTCCATGTTTACAAAATATAGAAACCGTGACAGGAAGGAAGGACAAACATTCAAACAGCAACTAGAACTGCAGCTTCACCAGAAACAGTCGATGCTGAATGAGGAGAAATACTTCAAGTGAGACGCTGGTCTTAAGGCACTGACACCGTTTAAGTACTTTTCTGTTGCTTTTAAACATGTATTTCCTCCGCTTCAGTAGATCATTGCCTTCATGTCGGGACACACTCTAAAGTGTCCTTCTTCACAAACTGCTGCGGAGCACGGCGGATGGGCTGGAATGAGATATTTAAGGCGTGTCGTTTAAAAACCTGACATTTGCGTTTGGAGTATTGCCTCAGTAATTTCGGCCTGTGGATCCGCAATCCACAGAACTGGACGCTGTCTTAAAATGAGGAGAGCAAGTGGACTCACTCGGTCCAATTACGCACACAGTTATATATAAAAACGTGTCCCGTGTTTGAATTGTTTTCTATTGTGGAGGTTAGAACATTTCTCTAAACTCCAAATACAAAAACAAAAATGTTTTCCAAGATGTAGAAACCTGCATCATCCTCATTTATAAGTGTATTGCAACCGTGACAGAACCACACATACACACACAGTAACATTAAGACAAATAGTACATCCCATAGGTGACGGGTCCACTGAACAGTCCTGGGACCGGCAGACTGGGCCTCGGGAAGGCGTTTGACGGGCCCCATGTCGGAGACCCCATGTGCGCACCGAGGGGGAACGGCAGCGCGAAGGCGGGCAGGACGGGCTTGGAGGCCAGTTTAAACTTTTCCAGCTCGGCCTCCTGCAGTCTCTTGGCTTTGGCCCTCCTGTTCTGAAACCAGATTTTGACCTGCGTCTCCGTCAGGTTGAGAGAGTTGGAGAACTCGGCTCTCTCGGCGATGGAGAGGTACTGCTTCTGGCGAAACTTGCGCTCCAGCGCCAGCAGCTGGGAGGTAGTGAAGGGAGTGCGAGGTTTCCTGTTGTTTTTGTGTTTCCGTAAAGTACACGCAGTTGGACTTGAGCTCCCTGTTAGAGGCAAATGACACAGAAATATATCCGAGATTAGATTAAATGGAAGCTGAATTGCTGTCGTGGAGAAACTTGACCATCACAGCAGGTGAACACATGAGCCTCCAATATTAAATGCAAACACAGCAAGAAAACACACACCAATAAACAGGCTGCGCTGTATTTGTGTTGACAAATGAAGCGTCTCTGTCCACCTGCAAACCAACTGGTCACATTAATCGTAAGGTTTAATCCCCCTCATTATTTTTAATATTTGCTTGCATATATCACCTGCATCTACAGGTAAATAGTTAATATATTAAGAAATGTATATAAAAAATATAAGAATGCACAGTCTGGCAAATAACTACTGGAGCAGCCAGATATGTGCTTCACGTGTTATCTGCAAAGACAACAAAAGGCGAGGCAGAACTGTAGTCTGTAGAGGTAATATTAATATCACTATAACGCAGTGAGAGGGTTATCATTTTGTGCAACTCTGGCCTCATAACACTGTTCTGTGCAGTCTTGGTGATCGACAGTAGATGATGAATAAATGCAGTGTGTCCTTGTTTTAGAGTTAACAGCAGAGGGACGGACTTACGGGACGGAGTGGAAAAGGAGGTCGTCTGGAACCAAGTGCTCTGATCTTTGTCACAAAACTGCGGACTGTCCTCGCTGGAGCTGCTGGAAACACCCTGCGAGCTCTCCGCGGAAACCTTCCTCTCCGCGTAAAGAGTCCTTGGAGAGAACTGCGCGCCCTGTCCCGGCACGGGCTTCGGCAGGACCACAGCTAAGTCTGAGGGGGAATAAGAAGTCCGACAGGTGGTCTTCTTGGAAATCAACGACTCGACGCTAAACGGGAGGCTGCTCCGCTGGAGTTTGTATCCTTTCTCAGTGGTCATGTCTTTAGGCTGAAGTTCCTCGCCCTCCGTGTCCGTCTCCTCTTTTTGATGAAGCTGTTTGGCGTCTTGGGACGGCGACCCCTGCACAGGATTCATCATGACGCGAGGGGATGGGGCCATGCACCTCCGTGTGGCCCGTTCAGAGGAGTGGAGTCGCTGAGGTGTACCGTGTCCAATATGCGTCTCCGCGCTGACAGCGGTGCCCAGTAGCTTTTACGCGCTGTACGGGGTCGTCTATAAAAGGACAGGGGCTGTTCCCCCTCCCCGCTCGCACCAATCAGCTCGTCATGTTGGCCTCGTGACGTCTCCGACTGCGGTTTTGATTGGCCCGCTGCCTTCGAAGGGAACATCAAGAGGCCTTTGAAAGGAAGGAGAAGTTAATCATACAGACCCCGTGCGGCGCGGGGCCATTGATGGCCCTCACAAAGTAGCTTAGACCAATTTTAGCGCAATTAACCAGTGGGGAGGACTCTCTTGACCATTTACACCCATTAGCCGGCGCTGCAACGGCACTATTCACTGAGTGATCCCCCTACTGTAACGCTGGGCAGGAACTAAAGAGTCACATGTCCATATCAAAGCCACACTTTTATTATAGAAGAAGAAAACGCTCAAATATCTCAAACCCTCAGATTGAAATAGAGCCCACGGGAATGCATTTGTAAATAAACAAAGTAATCGACATAAAAAAAATGAGTAAAACAATGAAACTGAAAATCAAATGAAGTGAGAAAAGGTGCGCAGCCGGGAGAGAAATTGATTAGGTATGACTGTTGGTCACACAGCATTACAGCCATTTAAGGCCTGTCAGGAGCTCCTCTCGCTTCACAATGGCCTCAGTTGAGAAGCAACAGGCGTTTTCTTTCTCCAGGTCATACTATTTAATAAGCCAGACAAGTGGAGTTTTGCGAGGCGCCAGGCTCGGCAGGATCAAAAAGGAAGATACCTCGGGGAGAAAAAGGCAACGGTTAACTCCACTTAACCAATTGTCCTCCAGATATTTCATAGTCCACTGCATGGAGCTGGGAGGACGCAGGCGCTGCCAGTTAACTGTTTCACGTCTAGTCTGAAACCGACGTGGGTGGAAGTGAATCAATTGTTTTATTAAACGTTTACAGCAGCAATGCAGAATCATCATCATCAAAATCACAGCAGCAGGAGGAAAGTAGGTTTTGTTAAAAAGTAATTGAACTGGAGTTAATTGTAATTTATTGCGCATGATCTGCTGTCACTTTTCTGACAATTACAAGTGAATGAAAGTTAATGAAGTCAATTTTCAGATCAACACCGCCATATAAAAGGAGCCCGCATTCAAAATGAAAAGTATATTATCAGCAAAATGTACTGAAAGCATCAAAAGTAATAAGTATAAGTACTGACTAGCCCCATTCAGAGTGTCATGTTATCTTATTTATTACATTGTTGGATAATTATTACAGTTGCATGAACACGTTACCAGCATCTTACTGTGGTAGCTGGTAGAGGAGCAGCTAATTCTTGCTACTTTATGTACAATGGGACACCAACATCTATAATAAATTATATTTTAGACGCAGGTCAACTGGTGACTTAGATACGTGTAGTGGACTAAAAAGTACAATATCTGCTTGTGACGTGTAGTGAAGTAGAAGTATAAAGTTGCATAAAAATACTCAAGTGAAGTATAAGGGGTTCTTCTTCATCACATAAAATGTATTTTGCTTTGCAACAGGAGACGTAAACTCCTTTAAACTCCATGTCGTCTGTAATCTAAATTCTTCCCTTTCAACGCCTCCTGGACATCATAAGTCCGACCCAACACAGTCACCAACACTATCAAACAGACAGTTAGGACGTATTTTAGTGAGAAGATGGATTGATCAGTCTCGACTTCTCTTTCACTCCACCAAATTACTTTGTTAGTCCTCCTCATGCGTAATTGCCTAATTGGATCAGAACAGTGAATAATTAACCTATTAAACGTAGTCGGTTGTGCTTTGCAGCCCTGTCTCGTAGCATATGACCGTCGTGCAACAGAAACAACAGAAAACAAGATGGTTTGATTGACAAAATTCTTTATTGAGATCACTTATGGTCGGCCTCTTGAAAGCCCTCAGGTGCAGAGAACATTTTACTCCTCATCAGGTGAGAGGCACAACTTTGGTTGATGATTCAACTTGAGTGAATCCTGATGTTGAGTCTGCTCCTTCATTTTCTGCCTGACAAAGCCGGCCCTCTGTCTCCCCACACACCAGGGGCCCCTCGTCACCCAGCTGGTTTGGGTTTAAATCCCGATCCCTCTATCTCATGTCCATAGTGTCGTGCAAGAAGGGGGTGAGAGTCGGCCCCGCGGAGCACACGGACTCATACGGAGATTCATCCAATACAGGTACACACAGAGACAAATGTACACAAGAAGTACAGTTACCTCTCCTCCCCTGGTGTTCGGTCCAGTGTATTTAGCTTTGGGGCCCCCTCTCCCCTACCCCAAAAGACATTTCTGTAACAGCATGCAGGCGAGTGAACTGTGTCAGAAGGTGTTAGCGAGTTTGAAAGCAGATCCGTCCTTCAAGGTCGGCACAAGCTCGATGGGAAGCACTCTCCCCTCAGCTGGCACCAGAAATGAAAACTTTCTCACTTTCTGGAAGTGCGGGGGCCATTTTCAATACTCTCATGCTTCGATGAAACCACTTAGCCAGTTCATAAAGTGCAAGGGCCCAGCGAGAGAGCAATTCTGTGTGCTCATAACGAGATTCTCATGCCGCACATTGTTTGTTTTCTCGGTCAAAAAGACGATCCAGTCCATTTCTAAACCAGTCAAGGACGGACGCTTCAGGTGCACCAGCTGATGAACTCAGACTCTGTGGGAGTCCAGGTGAGCTGGTGTCTGTCCTCCATCAACAGTGTGTGAATTCCCTGCTGTAGCGAGGCCCTCCGACAAACAAACACATCATTTAGAGGAGCGAGCGAGCCGCGGAACCCAATCCCTGTGAGATGTGTCGACAGTGGCACAAAGACCTGTAGCTACAGGCCTCAGCGAGATGGACACTCTGCTGACATGACAGTGCAGAGTAGATGAGGACAAGCGAGTGTGTCCCGACACGTCACTCTCACACACACACACTGCTCTCACTTTTCTTGTCTGAAATCAGCAGAAGGAGGGTGGAATATTGTGCTAAAGTTGTCCACCTCAAGTAATCAGACGTTAGATGTAAGAATGGAACATTTCTGTGGGGAAGTTTAGTCTTCACGTCTGCGTGAAAGCGAGAGGTAACTATCTATCTTTCCATATTTTAACGTTCTGCCTCTGTCAACACCTCGACTCGTGTGCCTTCCTCACATGAGGCGACCAGCGCGGCGCTCTCCGTTTTAACGGCAGTTTAAATAGCTGTTCTTAGGGTTGCTCAGCGCTGTGGAAAAATATCTTGACCTTTCATTTGACTTAACAAGTTGATCCAATCCACATCAGACCGGCTTCAATGCTGCACTTAAACGCTGGTTTGACATTTTCTGCCAAAGCCACTTCCTCTTGTGGCATCAGAGTGCCCTGTGTTTGAATGCAGGGTAATGAGGGAAATATTCTTGCCGTGCTGAAGTGAAGGAAGCAAATTGCCTTCATCATGACTTCTTTTTTAGACTGTAAAAAGGCAATCAGGGGATGGAGTGTCCTGTTATAGCCGCTGTTTTTAACTCAAACATAAACACAACAGAGTTTATTTCTTTCGACTGTGGTGGTGGAATTTGTGTTTTGAACTCGAGCTCGAATTAATGTCTGCTCTTATACTGACGGCTCCATTTTTTTAAAACAACACCTTCAACACTGTTTCCCACTCTAGCATCTTCAAAAACAGATGTTTTCGTTCGAGAGGGTTCCTCCTGAACTCCTCTGCCAATGGAGATTGTTAAGGAGAAAAACCACAAGAGGTGACAATGCAATTGGCAATTTTGTCTGGCTTGCCGTCGGCCATAGAAATCCACATTCTTGAGGAAAGTCTAGAGACAATGCGAGTGGGCGAGTAAGGTTGAAGACTGGGGACGAGGAACTTTGTGCGGCTACTCTGTGGTCTCATTCACAAACCGAAGAATGTCGCCACAATCTCATACGCTCTTAGCAGCCAAAGCTGTGATGCAGTAGATTTGAGGAAAAAAAACCCAAGGCAGCAGCATCAATTTTCTCTTTTACTGCTGGCTTCAAATCCCAGTGAGGCCAAAACCAGAAACTATTGTATAAATTACAGCAATTTGGTATATATGATGTGAATTTCTTTCCTCTGCACGTCATAAAAATGTATTAGCTGGTATTTAAATTGGGGCAGAAAACATTATGACATTTGTTGCAACACATTTTCTTCTTTTTGTTTCATATCATCATTAAATTTAATAAGACTGTAACTGAGGTGATAATATAGTTGAATGCAGGTAAAGTTATAGTTCTCAGATTCCACTGAATGACGGACAGATTACGTTGATAATTTGTAGGTGTATCATTTTATTGCTCTGGAAAGGAAATGAAAACAATAATCATCTCTGAGGCTGATAAAAGTACTTGATGTCAAAAAAAGAAAATGTGTAAAATCAGTTAATATCACAGTTAATAGTTTTTTCTTTTAGTTCCAGTTACCACACATTTAATATCAGTGCTTCATATGATGTTATACTGATAAACTCACTAAATCAATTTTTACAGGAAATCTTAACTGGCAATCAATTAAATTCATGTTTCTCCATATTTGTTGCAAGACTTGTTTGTTGTTTAAATTTGCTCCAACAATAACTTCCTTAAATTTCCTTTTAATGACAAAAAATGGAAGTGTGTCACTTGTTTCAGGCCTCTTTTCTTAATCGAACTCAGTCATATAAATATATCGAAGTCATATGAATCTTTTATGAGTCAACAAAAGTGCTCAAGTCAAAGTGGTTGAATGCAGTGTAGATCCAAATTGGCGATGCCTGTCTGATAGTAATAATGTTATTGCAGGCACCAAAGGTCAGAACAAATGTGTGTGTTTGAATATCCCGAGATTACAATTTCAAAGTCCTCCCCATGAGAAGTCGAACAATGGAGAGGGTGGGAAGTTAAAAAAGCGGGGTCTCTTTCAAATAAACAAGCATGGGTTGATCCTGAATAGGGCTGCTACCGAGCAGCCGGATTGGTTCTCAGAAGATCGAGAGCAGCGACTGTGCAGGCTCGCCTCCTCCTCCTCCTCCTCATCCCCGACTCCCAAATCAACTCATGTAGTAAACACAAACAACCTGATAGAGCCTCACAACTATCATTTAAAACTTTGCTCCATTTCTTTATCCCACCTTTTATCTCTTCTGTGCTCCCCTTTCTCTGCCGCTGAAACAGAGCGTGGACGGGAAAGGAGATGGGGGGTAAGAGCTCCCCTTTTTTGTGCCATTGCTTAATGAGCCTGAAAATACAATTGCACTGTTCTGACTGTGAAGATAGCCTGCAGGCTAGTGTAAATTAGCAGCGCGAGGAAGCCCAGAGGGCTGAGTCTTGCTGAGCGGCCAGAATAGAGAGATGCAGTGAGAGGGGAAAATCCTGTTAGGGCAGTGCATGTGGAGGAATCACGGTGCGTTTTTGACCCTGCTGGAGCCGATAGGGCCACTTGTTGCCGCGGCAAACCCCAGCTCCATGGCAATCTCACTGCTGATGTGTGAGATTTATTGAGGCTGCACCACAGCCATGTGTATTGGCATCTATTATGTGAGATGTCAGTTGTTTGTCACATTTCAAACCCATAATTCCAGTTAGTTCCACACAATGGCTCTTTTGAGCCGCTACTACAATCATCATTCAATTTAATTTTCTATTCTTCTGTAGATTGCAAGGCGAGAGAGTCTCCCACATTGCATATGTCCTCTCATGAGCTCAGGGTGCTCTTTTGACCGCTCCGCTAGGCATCTGCTGCCCATGGCCTGCCTATATCTGCATTCTAATGCACATATCCTGCTGGGATGTTAACTTTAGGCCCTCAGTAATTGATGGCTTCCACACTTCAGCTGAGTCCCCCCTTTTCCCTTCTCCCTGCCGATTGTTGGTATATCTCTGTGGTTTGGGGGTCTTTCAGTCAACCATTGTTCTTTTATGGAGGAATTATAATAGACTAAAGGAGAGGGAGAAAAGAGAAAGAGAGGAGGGGGGGAGAGGAGGGGAGGGGAGAAAAAAAGAGAGTCGCTGCTGATATTTAGTGAACTCCAAAGGGGGAGTTTTCATTCTCATTCTGCAAGTTTGGCACATGCCTTCTGTTACTAAGTGGCAGTGCATTGAAAGAGTGCCTTGCATTTCCCATTCTGCGGCTCTGCTAGGTGCCTAGACTTACAACCCTGGCAGCTGTTGGGCCTTCTATGCAGCTATAGACTCCTCTCCACAGGTGAGCTCCCCTACCAAACTCCCAGTCTCCACTTCACTCAATAGGGCCTTTTTTCAAGTCTTTTATCAGTGGGGAGAGGCTGACTTTATGTGTGCCACTCACAGAACCAAGATTCATGGTTCTCAAGATTGCAATTAATGTTATTCATTGTGTTACACATGCAGTTTAATTCAGCACCGGGGGGGACGGGTGATTTATATCTTGTTTTAGTATCATCTTCTCAAGCTCGATTGGATGCAAGATGTCCGCATATCTTTTTGAAGTTTGTGTAGACAGTAATTACAATACCCACAAACAAACAAACACAAGCATCACAGAAACAAACAGTGTTTCTGTGGCAAAGAGATCAGACCTCTTCTGAGGCTTATCTCAAGTAATCAGCTAACAGAAACAAAGCAGTGAAAATGTAGTAGAGCACATCTGAATTACCACAATATAATGTTGCATACAGCATGTGTTTATATGATATGCTAGCCAAAGTGGCCAGTGGTTGGGTCTGTATTTCTCTACGGCCACAATTGCTTTAAAAGCTGTCGGCTGCGTTGGTAAACCACTCTCAGTGATGTTGTTGTTTTGGTTTGGGCAGGTTTCAGCACCTTTTTTCTTCTGAATTCAGTGGCAGAATATTCTGTTGTTTATTTTCTTCCTTTCTGTTTTTTCTTTCTCTGTGATGCGAGCTGTTACATATTACTCCTGAGGTGTGGTGCCTCTTCCCTCAAAGGCCTCCACTGTTTCCCCCAAACTGCTGCCAAGCTGGGCTATCTTTTCATTTGGTTACTTAAGTGTAATTGCTCCCCTTTGAAGCCTCAGAGAGGCAAATCATTTGCTTTGGCCCCGGGGCAGTAATGGTCACCGAGCCAGCGACCCCCTCCCGGTCCGAGAGCGTCGGAGAGACCGCGAGAGGCCAGCTCCCATACGGAGAAGAAATAATACGGCCAGGGCCGCTCAATTTCACCTCCCTTTTCATCCCATTCTTTGAAAACTTTTTATTAACAACAGCTTTCTCTCTCATACCGGGGCGCCAGGAGAGGGGAGGAGAGGAGGCCGAGAGGTGGGGGGGGAGAGGGGGTGGGGTGGTGGTGGCATGAGAGGATATCAGCAGTGGGGGAGGAGGGTGAGGGGGTGGCTGTCCCCCTGTAGATGTCTGACGGATTCTCACACACTCACACGCACACACGCACAGATCCACGCACATACACACATCATCAATAGTGACAGGTCAAGGAGGCATTGAGAAAACAGCCTCCCCCCTTCCCTCTCCCCCACGGTTCACACTGCTAAACAGGGACTCATGTTTCATATGCCACAGGCCTCAGCGCTCACACACACATGCACACGCACTGGGATTCCTGCTCCATGGCAGCTTGTCAGTGTGACTCTGAATGTGTTTGCTAATATGAATGTGTAACTGTGTTTATACGGGCATAATGCTCCTATATATATACACACACATGCGTCTGTATACCTGCTCACCTTATTGAACGTATGAGAATGTATTTGACTCAATGCCAGAATGCCCTCCTTCAACCTATGACAGGCCGCAGAAATATACAGCAACATAGCACACAAAGACCCCATTTAATGCTGAAAATTACTCCACCACTTACTGTAATTGTCACAATTCTGAGCACATTGACATTGTAATCTCATAATAAGGTAATGGGGGGCTGAAACTGTGTACAGGAGTGCGATTAGAAGGGTGTAGCTCCGCAAAAAGGGGTTAAAATGTCAGGAGATAACTTGTCCAGACAGAGAGATAGCATATTGTCTGTTGTGTTTTTTTTGGGGGGGGGGGGGGCGGGGGGGGTTGTATTGATGAAGGCAAACAGGCAAACTTAAAAGTGATACCTCAGTTTTCTTCCTCATCTCCACGGCATGCTGTAACTTTTTAGAACAAAATAACAAACCTCCTCTTTAAGGCAGGAATCGCCATGCTTCAAATATAATACCGTACTCGGACGCCATAGCACCAGAGAGAAAAGGTGAAACCCGCTTTAAGAAGGAAAAAAATGACTTCTAAATAGCACGAGTTGTCTTTAAGACACTGTGGAGCCAAATCGATGTGGACAGGCGTCCATAAAAAGCCAACCTGGTTATGAATGCTGGGTTTTACTTGTATCATTTTGACTTTGAGGTTTTTAAGAGAGAAGCATTCCCTGCAGTCAAGCCAGATGGTAACAATTCTTAGACATATTACGAGCTGCTCTCTGCCAAATAGCATACCTTTGGGCTATGTTTTCAGTGGGCTATAAAAGCCAATAATGTAATTTTGATCTATTTTATCAGATATCACCCCAGCCCTGGCTACGTTTATATAAGACAAAGTTTAAAACAGGACAGGAATTCTCTCTGTTTTTCTTTTCACTCTATAAGTGCACGACTTTCAATATCTGACCCGCTGCGTGGCTTTGCTTGTTTGACTTCTGCGTTGGACTGAAATGTGGAGTGAGCCAAAACGGTGAGGTTAGCCTCCATGTTGTCAGGCACATGGCACTGAGTATACGTAAAAATACACTTTACGATAGGTGCGTGGTTGTCCACAAAATGACTTGTGCAGGCCAGCGCAGAGAGAGAAAAGAGGGGATTCTTTGTGGAAGCACTTAAAAATCCCGACCTTGACATCTCTTAATGTAACGATGACACAGTAGCAAACTATCCCAGCGCTGCACCACACTCCCCCCGTGGTCTGCCATCAGCTCCATGACTCACCGCTGACCTTGCAATAACTTTCCAGCACTCCTCCAGACCCATTTAGGAAGTCCCGAGGGACTGTCACACGTTTCAGTATCCCATATGAGTCGGTATAACGCTAAACACACCTGAACTTCACTGTGATCTCGCAGAAACACACACACACTCTCCACAGAACAACAGAGCCGAGGGATCATATCCCATCTGCGGGTATTTCTCCCCCCATAATGTCTACAGAATGTAATTGCCCCAGAAAACAACCACAACAAGGTGGGACGATCGAGGACATTAGCTCAGGTTTTCCATTGTGAAGCTTGTTGTTTTCTTCCCCTCCGATCACATGCACAACTGGAGGCCTGCTGTGTGGAATTACTCGCGCTAATGGCGCTACACACTTTTGTTGCAGGAAATCGGACAGCCGCGCTGTAACTGCTAAAACGGTGATTAAAAAACCCAAATTGCATCATGATGTTGGGCAATTTAGCAGAGAGAGAGGAAAAAAAGGTGCTCCAAATGAAGCGAATGGGATTATTGACCAGTTATGGGATGTGTAAACTTGTCTCGTGGAGCTGCAGTCTCGTCTATTGGATTTCTACGGAAAAATAAGACTTTAAAATAACTTTTTCCAACTCAGACGCCGCTAGTGAAGTCTAATTAAAGATCACAATATTAACTCTATAATTTGCTCGTCTGTGCGGTCATTAAGTGTCCCCCTGGCTTGGTTTAATGGGATACAAACTGCAGTTAATGAGACAAACAGTTAGCTGTAGTTATGCCTGGCTGAGTGTTGGCTGTGGACGCTGTGAAGACTAAACAAGTCAATTTGAGATGTCTTTGTACTCCGTAGGTGAGAATCATTGGTTGAATGATGTGCATTAGTTGTGTTTTAGATTAGTTTGATTAGTAATAATTAAAGGTGAAGTCATGAGGAAGAAGGGATGATTTGCTTGATAATAACATGAGAAAAGAGCCAATATTGCATCAGTTAGGTGCCACTGAAAACAGGGGAACTGTTTGTGCACGCACCAGCTTTTAATCAGATCTGACCTTTTCAAAAAGCATGGTTTTAATTTAACATCAGAGGGAGAAAAGTACAGTGTGCGTTATTTTGAGGTTTTATCTCCTTACAGTCATATCCCCTCGTTGCTCGTGGTGCTTGTTAAAAGGCATTGTCGATAACAAACACAATTTCCCAGTGATGAACTGAGTACGACAGGGGAGCCTTATTGAGCAGTCTGCACAAAACTGTCTTTGTCTCTCATCTCCAGCGGCCAGATACAAAGCCGCGTTTCCCCCCCGACGACTGAAGTCTGAGTTAACTAAACATTTTTTCTCTTTATCCCCTTTTCTCTCTGTGAATTTGTGGTCGTGTGCAATCCTCTAACGAGCTCCATCTTTGACCCGGGTTGTATGTTTCCAGAGATGTCATGTCTTGTAAGTCAAGGAAAGACTTTAATGTCCACATGATTTAACATTAAAGGGAAGGATTCCAAAAACGGGGCTTGGTGCCAGAGAGGTAATGATATCCCCGTAAATGAGAAATTGTAAATGCTAAATACATCCCACAGATCATGGGAACTGACTGGGAGTAACGCTCTGCACTGACATACAGAAGGCTCCTGCATTTTTCTTTTGACAAATAAAACTGCATCAGGATTGATCCGACATTTCTCAGCCTTCTTCTCCTCATTTTCTTTCTTTTAAATGATTTAAAAGAGGAACTTTTATATGTGCGTCCACACACAAATTTCACTGACTCTTCCCAAGATTAAAGCCACTATACGCAGCTGTTTTGTTTACATTACTCACAAATCAAGATTTAGCTTTTTCCTCCAAGCAGCTCAGCTCTTTGTTTTTTTTTTTTACTGTAAATTTGTTCTGCGTGTTTCCTGTTAAAACACACGACTTATGTCTTTATTCTCAACTTCAGATCATAAGGATGAAAAGAAAGAGAAGAGAAGGAGAAAAAAAAAATCAGAGAAGGACTTTGGCTTGTGACCGTAAGTGACATGCTTGCCACGGCATTGTTTGAGGTTTTTGCAGACCTGTAATCAAATTTGGGAAGGTTTGGAAACCTATCGTCATGCTGTGCTCTCCAAGACAGAATGATGTCCAGTAAAAAAAAGAAAGAAGAAAGACGAAATGCTCTCACACACATTCACCATGCTGTGCTGAACTATGACTTTTGCGAAAAGAAATATACCCCACGAAAAGCAATTTCCATGCACCATGAAAAACGTTCCTATTACAAATACAGTTGTTATGTCCTTAAATCTGTTTGTTTTGTCATATTGCTCCGGGGTTGTTTCTTTTTCAGGAAACCCTGCTTCAATTAAGTGTGATGGAACACATGTGTCCCTTATCAGGGGCCAACATCTTCTACTGTTGGCCTTTGAAACGACACCGGCTCCACGGGATAATTGGGCTTTAAAGGGGGATTCTCCCGGGGTGCCGCTCCTTGTGCCTGTCGGCGTGGATCAGCTGACGCCCGCCGTGTCTATAGGCTTGTCATAAGTGATCGTAAGTGGTTATGCATGTAGTCGTAGCCGCGAGGATGATAGCAATCCCAGGACCCAACTCTGTTTTATTTGAGGCCCCTGGCGCACAGACAGACACATAGATATGCTGCTCGTGACCAAACGTGATCAAATTATATGGTTCATCTTTGAAGTTTTACACTTTCTGATGAATGGATGATGGTTGTATTCTGATCGAAACGTTGACCACAAAACGAAAACTGCACAGGTGTGTGTGTGTGTGTGTGTGTGGGGAAATGTTCTGTCTTCATTTGTAGGCTTTTATTAGGATGGTGATTGCCAGAGAGCTAAGCGGTCATTTCTATACTCTCTCCATCACACACACATGCACATGTCAGCTTATGACTCAGAAGGTCCTGCCCTGCCCTTCACGAACAAATGTGGCGATCTCCAAACCTCCGTCGACATCCCACAATGGCCCAGTGTTTACTGTTATGCTCCGTTTGCGTCACGTCACCAAAACACCAATTTGCAGGCCATACGTGAACAAAAGACTTCATAATAAAAGCTTGTGACAGCAGGCGTTTTTTTTTTTCTTTTCTTTTTTTTTGACTCAGAAGCAAAGGGAAAAAGATAGTTTATCCTCCTCGTCTCAGAAGATAGGTTTGCTCTCGGAGGCCATTGTGACAAAGACAGAGCAAGCAGAATGGAAAATTGATTCCCTGCAATCATCTCCTGTCGTCTTTTGTCTACACTCGGCACCACTTTGGCCTGCGCTCCAATCATCCCTTCACTGACTGCTCCTTTGAACAGATGAACTCCTTTTAACCCGTTTTGATTTTGTTTATTTCTTTATATGTCGTGTTTATCTCTTTGCATGCGCTTTCCAGCACAAAATACGGAGCTCAATCACCGATTTGCACTGAGTAACCCGTCTGTCGGCCGCTCACAAACACACATGCTTTTGCTTGTTTCAAAGTAATTTCAGTTAACTATGGCGATCTCCTAAAGTGCTCTCATAATGGCAGTGGACTTAGAATGAGATTTTACACCAGCAGAGCGAGGAGCTGCCGGGGGCTCAGAATAACTGTGTGAGCCGTCAACAGGAAGAGCGTGCTTCACGACTACAGGCCAAGAGCTTTAATTGGCTGTCTGCAGGAATTTCTGCTGTGGCAAACTAATTGACCCACAACTCCCTGGTGCTTTATCAACACGGAGAAACGCCACTGGGCCGATAACCAGCCAGCCTTGTAAACCAATCTATAACCAATGGCCAATTTGAAACACGTGTTATTGGCTATTTTACGACGGGTCTCCTCTTCTACTTGACTGAGATGTTTCGGTGGAACGTTTCCGGTTTAGACAACAACATTTTTTGATTGACAGTTTGACAAATAAAGAAATGGTTGGTGTCTTGAAAAGTTATAAGTTACTTTTGCTTTTTCCCTTAAAGGGCTGCTACACCTCACAGACCTCCAGCGGTACAGTATCTTGCTGCGCAGATACTTTATAGTGAGAGTGAGAGTCAATGGGATTTGGTGCTCGCAACTTTGAAAAGTTTAGTCTCAGTCTAAAAGATTCAACAGCAACATCTCTTTCCAGTGTCCCTGTTACTCTGGATAACACATCGTATTCGCTGTCAACAGCTTTATTTACTATGTATTTACAGGTCCAATTGTAACTTTATTACAGTAAAGTAGGTAAGTAAAGAAAGGTAGGTAAGTCAGAAAATGTTTTTTTGTAATTTGGATGAAATGACCCTTGAAATGTAACCTTTTATTTTGAAAGTCTCCTTAATTTGTTTACCCTTTTGAATTAAGTTGCAGCAATATAGCAGCTGAAAAGAGTTGTAGATAAAGACTGTGACACAGCGCTTCTTTATTTATTGTCAACAAATTCCATGAAAAGATCAATTTCAACCACGCGTTGGTCTGTCTCACAATCATTTCTGACTGTCCAACCCTGTCGGTGGCACTCAGCCAAAAGCCCATTTGTTCCTACTGGAGACAGGATACATCTTTAAAAAATGGGTCACAAATATAGTAATACTAATAATAAAGTAACTAGAGACTCAGTATTTTTTCAAAAGTTACTCAAACTGGAGCAAATAGTGCATTTGTTGAGCTTTTAAGAGCATGTTGCTGCATGAAATTTGGCAGGTTTTGCACTCTACTTTTTATGTGAAAAATAAAAAAAAAAGACTAAAAGTTTAATGACATTTTACTGATATGGACAGGATTTGCAAAACTAACACACTGAGTTAACAAAAAAACTGTGAATAGCTGGTACCTGGCCCACTGATCCATGTTACCTTTGCGTCAGTAGCGACACGTTAGCACAACACATGCTGTTAACATGACGTGATGAAAAGTCACAACTGAAAGGTCCGGCGCGTTCTCACAGACCCGGTATTCACTGTGAGGCCGACTTTCCCAATTGACTGCAAAAATTATGCCATAAAATCTCTGAGCGAGTGTGACAGGTCCTGATCAAAACCAGCTGCCAATTAACTTAATGACTGAATCTATCACATTCAATTAGGGGGAGCCTACGAGCTGTCAATCCAGCCCTCAGCCCGTTCGTTAAACAAAAGCACAGACGGGGAACGATCACTTTAGGAGGCATGTCTCTGTCTCTGTGATCCTTATCTGACAGGCCCTGCCTCGTATTTGAAGCAGTCGGCCCTGACAGGTCCCACGGATAAACTGCTGTATGAAAGGGGTCACCTCAACCTCTGGAATCCATCGTCAGCTTTCTGTCTTGCGCAACTGACAAATGGACTCAAACAGCGTTCAGGAAGCTTTGGAGAGGTATTCCCTGATGTGTGTCTGTACAGAGACCAAGAGAAAGGTGGAGAGAAACGGAGAGAAAGGGAAAAAATGAGATAGAAGAGAGAAAGAGATCTAAGTGAGATAAATGAACCAAAACAAAACAAAGAATGAGCACCACTTTCCCTCCATTGCCTTCTTGCTTTGGCAAAGGGCCTACTGTAATCCCCCAGAGGAGCGGGCTATCTGGCAGGAGTTTGCTCCATGGTCAGTGTCTTTAACCCCAGATGATAACACTTAGCCCGGCCATAAAGCATAGGCCCCTTTAACTGATCCATTAGCGTCCGATCCCCGAGAGTGGACCCGCTGGTGTCTACTGAAACTTACCAGGAAGCCTTGAAGGAAAACAGCATAGCAGACATGCACTGAGATCAAAGACAACCCCCCCTCCTCCTCCCTCTTCTCCACCCCATCCAGTCTTTCTCTTTATCTCTTTCTCTACCTCCGACTATATCCTCTAGGAGTACGCCTACACTTTAAACTTACAAGTCTGTCTTTTTCTCTCTGTTTTTCCCCTCTGTCGACACGAAGACCATGTTTTCCTCACAAGAAAATGGACATTTTTTTGAAAATAGTCTCCAACGTGGATCAATCTTTTTTGTAGGCCTTTATTAGAGTCGACAGTAGAGATATGACAGGAAATTAGGAGAGAGAGAGAGAGAGAGAGAGAGAGAGAGAGAGATGGGGAATGACAGACAACAAAGGTCTCAAACCGAGGACATTGTGTTTCATGGTTAATGCATAAACCCCCAAGACACTCGGGCACAAGACCAATGTTAGAAATGTTACATGTTAGTGTAGATAAGGAACACCAAGGTTTTGTAAAGCCATGCTGTAAATTTGCTCTGACATGGTCAGGAGCTGTGCAACAGTAAAGTTCACAGAGCAAATTGCTGTAACCTCTAACTTTCTCTGCGATGACAACACAGGTGTTGTCATTAACCTGTATCAATGTTCATTTTGTCAGACGACTTTGCCATCATCAAATATAGTGATTTGATCACCATCTTAGCACAGGAATGACTGTTTGTCCAGACTGTCCTCGCAAGGAAAGCAGAGTCTACAGCCATGCTAATGGTTTTGTGATTAGGCATAGTGGTGCTTTCAGCTAAATGCTAATGTCAGCATGCTAACATGCTCACAGTGACAATGTTCACATGCTGTTCACCATCTTCGTTTAGCGTGTTCGCATGCTAACATTTGCTAATAAGCACAAAGTACAGCTGAGGCAGATGGCAATGGCATTAAGCAGGTATTTAACTGACACATTAAAAGTTTGACCTGATGGTGGTGCTAAATGAAGTTAAGGGGTCACCAAAGTTATTACAACTAATTCTGAGGGGGGCATGTACGTCTGTAATAAATTTCATGGCAATCCATCCTGTAGTTATTATTTCAGTCTGGACCGAAGTGATGGTACGACCGACAGGCCGACATTGCCATCCACAGAGCCACAGTACTAGCACGGTTAAACATAATTTGACGTTTGTTCAAATGGCTAATACAACCTGTGTTTATGTGCACCATAGCACAAAACCTTTTGAGGAGAGGAGTTCAGGGTGGATGGTTGGGTCAACAAAGCATGTGATTTGAACATGCACGACTGCTGTTCATTTGTTCATTTCGTACATTTTTTTGTAACCATGACCGCAGTCTGTCCCTGACCTACACCAAGTTGTTCTTTTAACCATGACAACAATTTCGTCCTAACTGTAACCAACATTTTTTTGTGCCTAAACTTATTAAAACTTGGGAAGGAATTCAGAAAACAATCATATAAATCGTTTTCGGAAGGCACTGACCAACAACGTTATCCTGTCGATGGGGGGCGATGGTCAGAAAGCGCTTGTGTCACTCCAGAGGGCAATTACAAACATCACATTTTGTTTAGTTTGAAGCACTTGTTGTTTATCCTGATTAACAGAAAAACAGACTATTTACTGACTCGATAGAGTAACCAGATCAACAGATCCTGGCCAGTTCTGTTGTTTGCTGGCTTAAAGAAGATGGTTTTCTATTGTTTTGGTATTTTAGTGTGGGCTGAGATATGTATGAAAACATCTCAGATGCCTTTCCTGCTCTATCTTGCTGATACTGACTTCTCTCCTCTCCTCTCTGTCCGGCCATCTCCCTCTCTTTCACTCTATCTGTGTTCCTCCTTGAACCTCCTCCTCAGCAGCCTTTCCTCCCTTTCTCCTATCAGCATCCTACTTACCCTCTCTTCTCTATCCTCCTCTTTCTCTATCATCAAAACCTTTTCCTCTCCCTCTGTCTCCTCCCGACATCCCCCTGTGCTCTGTCTCTCTCCTCACAAGCCTTTCCTCCCTCTCTTTACCACCAACATCCCCCTGTCTTCCTCTCCCGGTGTTTTCAATTTAGTGCCACTATGAACCAGTTCAGATTGTAACGCTATCAATTAGTCAGCGACTCCAGCACGTTCATTCAATGGGGCCGCGAGTGAGCTTTGGTGATTTACAGGCTGCGAGGGAGATGTAAGGGAGGGATGTGCAGACATGGGCTGATATGGGTTTTTAAGGTCTGTGGGAACGGAGCCCATGTACCGTGTACCTTGAGGATTTGGTCCTGCGGTTTAGGGTCCCTGTAGTAATGCGGTGAAACTCCATAAGATGAAAAGGTTTGCAGAGGAAGAGAAGAAACGCAAAGGAAAGAGAAAATGTTGGAGATTTTCTGGAAGGCTAAATGCCTCTTTTCATATGTATTGAATTTCAACCGCAGCCTTTTTTTACGCAGGAGCCACATTCTTTTGATATGCAATGGAAATGCTGTAAGATAAAAAACAGAAGGTGTAAATACTGTGTATTGATCTTGGCCTGGCTTTCAAAGGAAAAACGCAACTTAAATCACCGCAACAACTTTATCATGTTGATGTCACATGGAGATATAATGGTTTTAATGGAGATATAATGGTTTTGATGTTATTTGGCTAGAATAGAAGAAAAAAACTTTCTTTTTCAGTAATCTCATCATTTAGAGAGGTAGACATCCATCACTGAAGAACAGGAGATATTCATTTCTTGACTTGCTGCAATAGACCATCATTCAATGCAGCTACAAGACGTGTTTTATGTTGTGTCTAATAAAACTCTCATGTGCAGAAAAACATACAGCTTTAACACAAAATCAGGCACGTTCCCGGTTAGTTAAAAATAATTCTTGGAACTGTAGGAAATGACTGAAGTCACTGAAGTTTTACTAAATGTACTTTTTGAGCAAGTTTTCAAAACTTTGGGGAAAGAAAAATTTTCACACTATTTTTATGTGAATATTCTGATGAGGGCGCAACAATATTGTGTCATCTAAAAGCTGTTGTGTCTCTCGCAGGACAACCCAGACCTCCTGCTTTATTCTACTGTCATGAATAATTTGTCTCTACTGTCTGCTTGAAGGTGAAGGCTTAAAGAAACATGCTGATCTCCACACTGCTGGAAATAAAAAAAAGAAAAGGCAGTTTTTTAACTCATCTTTTATTCAGTATGTCTTCCCTTTACCAATACAACTTTATTATTTTACTTTACTATGATACATTTTTTCATGGCTGTTTTGAATTTGTGCACAAAAACCAGTGAGTGGGTATTTACAGACTGATGATATGTTTCACAGGGTTCATTTTTCCTTTACAAGCAGACATGAGCAAATAATATATAATCAAATATCAATATGCATTAATATGTACACACATGTGCCAGAGATGGGATTTCTCATTGACAACTAACAGACAGTAATTGTTTAACATGCCGCCGTCGTACCTGGAGATAGGAGATCTGTTAAAAAGATGGAGTGTGTTTCATGTTAGTGTAACCGCACAGGGAGCACGTGTCTTCTTATCATTTGATATGTTACACATCAGTGGCTCCTCTGTCCTTCATTCAGGTCCCTACAAAGACCTCGGTTTGGTTTTGTCCCACCCACAGACAGAGAGCGAGAGAGAGGGAGGGAGACTGGGTCCCGGTTCAATATAATATACTAATACAGTCATATGTTCATATTTACTATTTACTTTTATTTGTTGTCTTGGCCGTCATTACTATCACTAGTGATGTCATTGTACACACAGAGTTCATTGTTGAGATCTGAGAAAGAGGTTTTAATGCTAAAAAGAAGTCAGAAATCAGACACATTTTAAACAAAGAGAAAACAATTGGAAACTGGAAAATGATTATCCAAACTGAAACATCCATTACAGTTTACAGGCCGAAGCCCGAGTTCAACTTTGACCCTTTGTACTTGCTGTAGTTGAGCAGGTACAACGTCTGTGCAATGAGGGATTATTAGCGACATTTCGGGTGCAATCACAGTAATTTCACTGTGATATGTGATGTGTACAATCTATAACTGATAGAAATGATGGCCCAAACTATGAAAATCACCCTTAAAATTTGTAGACTTCTTTTTTTTTTAGACTTAAAACACAGTTAGTATCAGTATGTGGTATGTTGTTGGGACAGCAGGGCAAGGGTTTGTGTGTGTGTGTGTGTTTGTGTGTGTGTGTGTGTGTGTGTGTGTGTGTGTCTGTGTGTGTGTGTGTGTGTGTGTGTGTGTGTGTGTGTTTGTGTGTGTGTGTGTGTGTGTGTTTGTGTGTGTGTGTGTGTGTGTGTGTGTGTGTTTGTGTGTGTGTGTGTGTGTGTGTGTGTGTGTCTGTGTGTGTGTGTGTGTGTGTGTGTGTGTGTGAAACAGAGCAGGGGACCAGCCTGTTATTGGAGAACCAGAGGAGGGTTTGTTGGCTTGTCGGGACACACAGCCAATGGCCTGTCGCCTGTCACCGAGCCCCTGCCGTGTCTCTCAGTGTCTTCCTCTTAATTACCCATCATTCCTCTCGCGGCAAGGCCCCTCACAAATTACAGCGCATTGTCCCCCCGCCGATCGGCCTGTCATCACACGGCTCCACATTTCAGAGCGCGGCTCATTGTGGACGGAGAGCAGAGCTGGGGGGCCGGGGAGGGACTCACTCACACAAACACACACAACCTTTAATGTGTATCTGCATGCACACACACCGATTAATTTGAATAGACATGCATGCAACAAAAGTTTCCACACAAACACACACACAGAGGCCAGGCCCATTAGCTCTGGTGCCAGCTGACTCTGTGACCCAGACGGTTTTCTGCCATGTCAGCAGGACCAAATGACAGTGCTATGGTAGTAATACCCCCACACACTCACACACACACACTCACACACACACAAATACACAATAGTGCCGAGCAGAGTGTCGCTGTGGAGAATTAGACGTCTTCTCTGTCAATCAGCTGAATGACTGCGTGGCCCCCGGAGACGAGCAGAGAAAAAGTGAACCCTGTTCGTGCCGTCGACCATGTTGAGGCAGCAGCAGCAACAGGTTCAGCGTTTGCAGCCGGACGCTTCTCAACTGGAGAAAAGGTTCATACAGAGCACGTGGATATGGTGTTTGAGATGTGATCGATGCGAAACTGAATCAGCAGGATCCATCAAGTCTGAAAGGATAAGTCTGCCGATATTTACCAGCACCAGTCCAACTCTCAATGCTTTCCACCTCACAAAGCCTGTCTGTGGCTGTCAAACCCAGTCCCATTCGTTCCTACTGAAGACGTAAATTGTGAAATTTAGAATTGCCAATTAATTTCCTAAAACAGCTGGTGACTGTAGTTTTTAGGAGAAAGTACTCAAAAGTAGAAAAAAATAAATTTGTTGGGGACTAATTTCAGCTCCGGATTAATACACATTTGGTGCTCTAGTGAATATTTATGGCAGCAGGACGGTGTATCTGGAATTGAGTTGAAATAAACTACAGTGTGTGTTCATGTTCATGTCAGCCAGTGCAGAGGTGTGGCTCACTTTTTGGACAACAATGGAGCTCCACGACACAGAGGAGTAAGATATGTGAAGCTTTAGCTGCACAGACAATACGTTTTTGCCTTTTGTCTTTTCATGGGATTTGTTGGCAACAATAAGCAAAATATAGAATATCACCTTATGCTCTGCTTATTCTTTAAGCAATCTTTTTACAATATGTCAATATATAAATAATTTCCACTTGAAGGCTTACCTGAAAAGTTATTGGCTATATAGAAAACCATGATACAAAATACAGAATCATCATATGTTATCAGTCATTTATTCATCCCCTGTTTAAAAGTACTATATTTCGCCGTTACTAAAGCAGCTGCAAGAACTTGGTGAGCTCACAGTGCAACAGGACAGAAAGGAGATCATTCAACACATCTTACATTAAAGATCCAATAACTAAAACATATATCATGTAAAATATTTATGCTGCTGTGGGGTATAGCTTTTACTTTTTAGAATCCCAGACAACTTGTTTTTTTCTTTGTTTCTTTGTTTGAGTTCTGAATTGGATCAAGATTTTTTTTTGTTCTTGTTCCAGTTGAACAGTTGTTTTTAGTTTTGACTTCAGCTGATATTTTCACAAATAAACTGACATTTCTGTCACAATTGTCCCCTCCTCCTGCTCACCTTGACGGGTTCACAGACGCAGTGAGGAGGACGTTTGCGGTGACATCGTCCTTCAACCTCCCTCCTTCAGACTCACTGCAGCTCTGTTTGTCTTGCAGGAGGAACTGTAGCTGCTCCGAGCCCACGTTTGCCAAATTGTTGCATCAGCCGAACATTAAAAAAACCTATTGAAAAACAAACACATAGTTAACTTTAATTATAGGCATTTGCCTTGGGTATGAGGACTTGACATTTTACTGGTTCTCTCTCTTATTACCTAAAATGCAGGCAAAACACTAATTAATAATCACTAGCATATGCTGGGTGAAGTGTGGAAATCTTTTACTGTGGCATTAGGTGCAAATGAGATTAAAAGTGTAGTAAAGGTTGTTCAGACATGCTCCCTTTACACAGCACCTCTGACAGCGTTGTTTCTCCTGAGATAGGCAAAAACAAATTCTATTTTTAAAATCACATTTAGAGCTGATAATCACATATAATATCTGTGAGAAAACAAAGAGCTTACAGTATCTTTGGTTAAGTCTTGAGCTATGTTTTTGTTCTGCATCTGCACTGGAGATTTTGTCCTACAGTGTTGCTAATATGGCAAAAAAGTGCCATGTGTATGAAGAATTTGGCACCCCGCAGCTCCAAAACAAATACCTCTTAATTATAAGCAATTGGCCCTCCTTCCCCACCGACCACTGACTGGGACACATGAAAGCGTTGGTAATTGTAAGAGTTGCTGCGTTTATGTGTGTGTGTGTGGGGGGGGGGGGGGGGGGGGGGGGGGGGGGGACTGAATGTGACGCGGCTGTAAAAAATAAAAATGGAAGGGACTCATTGAATACAATGACTTCCTTCCTCTCTCTCTCACTGCATATATCGCCCAAGCTGGGGAAAAAAAATCTCCATTTGGCACTGATTAGGGAGGACGCAAATTTGAAGGAGGGGGCTTGGAGACCACAGGGGTTACACACATGTATCTGAAGCCACGACACACCGGGCTCCCTCTAATTTAGATGTCTAAGAATTTGCTGTATGTTGCTGCCTCATGCCAGTAAGTCTCAGCCTCACTGTAAATAAATGGCACAGGGCAGCGTGCAGTCACCCACATTTGTAAGTCATTAAAATATTTTCTCTTTGACATATTAATTAGTGTGCGTTCGTGTCTTCTCGCCTGCGCATGAGGAGTGCTGAAGTTCTGCGTGCTTGCTTACAAATGCGTGCGTGGCTTCATTCAAGCTACATTATGTTCAAAACAGGGACAAGATAGCTGCACAGACATGTGTCAACTCACCGGCTTATCATTTAAAAACAAAGACGCTGATGTCTTAAGATGCTTCATACTGGAAGTTTAACTATCACACATGTTGTGCGTAAATTTCTATCTAGCTAACAGGGCAGTAGCCGGGAGTTCCGAGAAACCAACAGGAAGGTTTGATTATTTAGAATTTTAAACATTTTATTTATTTAGTTCACTTTTCAAATACTTTTATTCTTCAACTTTAAGGTCTGAATGCTGTTTCAACGCGTTCTCTACAAGTTCTCTCTAACAGTAGCCTAACGTAAACCTGTATCAATTTGGGGGCAGTGAGATAAGCTGTAAACGTTAACATTAACACACTATCCCCCTATAAGTTGTTCTGGCTAAGACAAAACAGTGGCTCATTTACACATCCATCATTCATTTGGAGTCATGTACAATATTCGGTCTCCTTTTTGCTCTGTTTTTGTTCCCCACCACCTCCTGAGGGAAATATCTGGCTCTTTAGCTGCTTCATGAAGTCAGCTGCCTGCTGCTGTTGATGACAGCAGTGAGAGTGAATCAAAACGGTAAAGTTCAATCAATCAGCTGAAAGACGCTAAAAACCTCTGTCGAGCTGAGGGGAGCTGCAGAGCCGGGTGATAATTCTCTGTGGGTTCAACACTACAAGGGACCCATTCGACAATGTCACATAGTCAATTGTTTCCATTGTTAATATGAAAATATTGATTTTAACATACTGAGTCTAAAAATGCTGTAAAAAAAAGCTTATAAAAACCCATCATGAGTAAGTTTTAGATTCTTGACAAAACACAAAACCAAATTCACAAAAAAGAGAAAGAAAAAGAACATGACTATAATTCTATGCAAATGTGTTAATTTTTATTAGAAGTTTGGATTCTGGATGTTGTTAAGTAAAACTTGTAACTTATAATATTTTCCATTATCGAGGTCACTCTGTAGAAATATGCTGCAAATATATTTACCTTCTGCTCAGCAACTTTTGTGCAGAAAAGAAAAATGTGGGAGATTAAAGGCTAAGACAGACGGCACGCTAATTAGGAGAGCAAAAGCAAATCAGTTTCAGCTTCAAACTAATTGAAATTGAATCAGCAAATCTCTGAATCTCTTTCTGTCACTGATACAAACACAGCGTTGATATCCCTCGAGCGTATCTTCTCCCTCTTCATGTGGACTATCTTTGTATCTCTTGGCCCGCTGGGAGAATTATGGCTCTAATAACTTTCATTCGAAGCCCCTGTAGCATCAGTAAAATGTTTACGACAAGAACGCAGAGAGGTCCTTTGGTGAAGCCATGCGTTTGTTACAGAGCCTTTGACTCAATTCAATGTGTATAAATATATCCATTTCATTATGGAGGCCAGTCAAATATTTGTTTCAGCGGTTTTCCCCCCATATAATGTAAATTGTTGCAAGCTGTTACACTTGGAAAATGTTTTCTCATAATGCTTTTCTTGCCTTCACATAAATCACAGCTTAATGTTGCATTCAAATGACTACAGACAGGCAATTTATTCTTGGCTTCCCTCGTCCCCCTCGAGAGAGGCTTGTGGCAAGAGGGTCGCTTCGGTTTTTAATAGCGACTGTCATTATTTGTTGACAGTTGTTCATCATCGTTTCCAAATTTATTGTGTTTTCTTGAAAGTATTTCTTTGTTTTCTCTGCAGTTATGACCACTGTCAAATGAAGTGAGGGGTGAAAACATGTCAAGAATTAGGCCTCTGTGAGCAACGAGCACATGACATGACATCTATTTTTTCAATAGTGAGGTTAAGGGGAGGTGGGGGGTGTCTTATAATAACCTTCCTTGTGCGTTGCTACGAATCTTGCTCAAGAGATACTCTCATAAATATCAATAACCTTTTTACAAGAGCTTCTTGTCTCACATTTGGCTTCCATGCTACACCATGTAACCAGACCCAGAGACCTGCAATACCGCTTCAAATCGACAGTGACATTTTCCTTCCTTTAATAAAGGAGAATAGCTTTAATGGTATATCGTCTACGGGGCAGCAAGAAGATCCAGTGGAGAAATTTTAGTTGCCTAATAACAGAAAGCGAGGACTGCCCTGTGCAGTGTGAGTGAGGGCTGCTGCTGAGCCGCTCCGTGTCAGCTTTAACTGGATCTCAGTGGGGTTTTCTGACAGTCGGCTCGGCGTGTAAGTGGCCCTGAGTCGCCCCACTGAGGGATTTTGGGAAATCTGTCAGCAGTGGCAATCAATGTTAATCCTGCAAAAAATCTGTGCTTTAGCCGCCTGTTTACTGAGGTCTCACATGATAATGAGACTGTAGAGCAGAAGTGGAAGTGATGGTGTGGTGAGGACACACTGTAACCACCTCTGAGACTGGGTGTAGTGAAGTGGACCCACCTGCTAATGTTGGAAATACTGTTAACACAAGCTGCAGACAGGGAAAAGAGCTTCATGTCAGGCTCCTCATGGTAACAACTTGTTGAGTATGTGGGATTTTCTGCTGGCCCTATCTTCTACCCTCACTGTGTGTGTAGTGGCACAGCAATGGTTGAAGACAGCAGACTGCCTTTCAAGTTTTTACTGGAGGCAAGTGTGAAACTGTGAAACCAGTATTGGACAACAAAGATTCAATGGTATTGATAACTGATGACGATGATGATGATTATAAATCAGAAAATGATGTTAGACCCAGGTGAGTTAGCACACTAGCAAGGAAACTGGCCTCACAAAAGTATAGACGAGCTGTCCAATTAGTTACAGGAAGAAACAAGGTATCACCAGCGAAGGATCTCTAAAGACAGGAAGTACAGTGATTCATCTGGTAAACACACACATAGAGTCCAGCAGACTAAAGATCCGAACACTAATTCAACAGTTACTTATAATGTTGCATTAGCAGCACAGAAGTTCCAGACAGCTAATATTGTGGCTAGCTTGATTAGCAATACACTGATCATAGAAAACCAAATTCTACTATATCAAAAGTCACAAACCAGCTGTACTAAAAGGCACCCTTACAGATAATGTTCCAACAAGGGCATTCGGGGACTAGATAAAAGATGTCTGACAAAATGGCGGCTGTAACAATGTCAGCTAAACTGCTATAGAGTTGTGCCAGTAGTGGTTGCTACTAACAACAGAACACCCGACTGAAACCGACTGTACCCGTGGCTCAGTCACCCTGCACAGCTGGAAACAATGCATTTTCTCCCCTTGACGTCTTACATTCTTTAAATGTTTGACTTTTACTGCAGTGCAGTGAGATGTCACTTAGTGGCTCAGTGACATACAAAAATGTTAAATAAATAAATGGACATCGGGTTTTGGAACGTGGGTCATGGTTCTTGGACTGCGACGCCTTTTTTTCGGGAAGCCCAGATGCTGGACGGGGTCCCTGGAACATGTCAAGGATTAGAAACTTGTTGGGGGTTGTGAGATGTTGTCAGGGGTCCCAGAATTTCTACAAACCCCTGTTTGCTGGTCTGGACCTGGCAAACGTATCCTACATATCCTTCTTGGGTTCTTGGATACATATATATGGCCATGAAGAAAAAACAAGGGAAAATATGATTTGATTATTTGAAAGATTATGTTGATGAGTCCTAATTCAGTTCGGTCCTGAATGGTTGGCTAACACAGGCTCAGAGTGAGCTTAGAGTTTGTAAAGTGCAGTCCATTAGTTCAACTGCTCAACGCTTGAATGAATATTGGGAGGGAGACAAATGTAATATTATTATTATTATTATTTAACATGGGATGTGATAGTCACCAGCTTATTGTGTATTTTCAGTTACAGGTGAGTGATGTGCAGATGAAACACGTTAGCAGAAATGTAGATCAACTGTATTTCCTTTCTTTCACTGTACACTAAGTCTTACGTCCACTTGAAACACATTTTGTCGTGATTAAAAGTCAGTTCTTGTAACTACAGTAGGTCGTTGTTGTGATGAACAGCAATTGAGTGGACTTTAAAACATGATGATGATGATGATGATGATGATGATGAAGTGTAATGGAAACAGTGCTTTGTCTTTTTACATCTGTCTGAGTCAACCTTGGGACATTGAGACTTTTAGCAAAAAGTAGCATACATGCTATGAACGCTACTTTTTCATTCCATTGTGGGAACTTTTGAAGCCACGATATAGTGCATGTATTTCAGACAATTTGGACACTCGAATGGCAGAAAGTAAATGATTGTTTCATGGACTGTAAAAGAGAAATAGAGGAGAGCATTCAGTGTTCTGGTTACAGTGAAGTAAAATGTGTTCCTTTAATTAAATGATGGAATCCCAAATATGCTTTGTGTGTCAACAATGACACAGCAGAGACGAAGACACCCAGAGGGAGAGAGAGACAGGTCAGTGAGGACATCCTGAAATAAAGAGAGAGACAGACAGATAGAAATACTCCAAACTGAGAGAGAGACACACACACTCCATCACTGTGTGCTTTTCAGGTTGATGTTTTAACACAGATAACATAAGAAATAGCAAAAATGTATCAATACAGAGTTATACATGAGTAATACACGAGTTATAGAGATGAAACGATTCGTTGATTAGTAGATTATCAGAAAAACTCCACAGTTACAGCTTCTCAGTTGTGAGGAATTGGTGCTTTTCTTTTTCGTATGTGTTCGCAAACTTCACATCTTCAGGTTTTGGACTGTTGGTCGAATAAAATAGGACATTTGATAGCATCACCTTGGGCACAGGAAATTGCGATGGGCACTAAGATCTGACATTCTGTAGACCAAAATAATCTCCACATTAATCGATAATGAAAATACTCCTCACTTGCAGCCCTCAATAGTTATAGTCACAGTAATACAAGTTAAAAAAAACAACTCATGTCTTCTGTAGTTGATTTAAAGGGACACTCCAGCGGTTAGTAGTGTACGACCATAAAGTCAAGGGACTCAAAGGGGACACATTTCACAGAGTGGAGGCTGAGATATCTTGACTTTTCGTCTGTAGTATTGTACTTAATAGCATCTTTCATTAGATCCCCACTTAGTTTCCTCCTAAACTTCTTTCAAACCCCACACCTCCAGTTTTTGTAACGCAGTCTTAACACCAAGCTGAGATGACCTTGACGACATCATCAGAACAGAGAAGAGTTTTAAAGTAGTATTCCTCGTGATGAGTAAACTGATTTCCACATGTGAAATCAGT
>NC_092180.1:31369336-31374336 GCF_043641665.1 Enoplosus armatus | reverse complement strand
TCAAAAGTTATTCACCAAAAAGTAAGTGAGCCCAGGCTCACTTTGGGTAAAACCCCCTAATCCTAACCCCTAACCCTAACCCTAACCCTAACCCTAACCCTAACCCTAACCCCACAGGGGGAGGCAAGCTCAAGGTTGGGCTTAGGCAACACATCTCACACTGGTTAAGGTCAGGGAAAGGGGCCAGGCTAGTGCGTCGTCACCTACCAATCCACCAAAATGCTCAAAAGTACAGTCAAATCAAATCCACTCCAAATTGCCTGAAACGTGCTCCTAACCACTTTCTGGGAACACCATTTAGTTAGGCATTTTTCACCTCCCTCCACACTTAGAGAATTTTCGCTACAAAATTCACTCCATTCATTCTCTATGGAGAATAGCACACACTTGTATCTCCGGACAGGAACGTCCTACAGACTCGTGGCTGCTACCGTTGGAACGGCAATAGTCCATATATGCTAGACGAATGAGGGTTGCAAGTCTCTAGCACCTTCCCTTCAAAAGTTATTCAACAAAAACCACTCGGGCAATCACAATCAATGACAAAACACACTTTGGCCAATATCTCCCGAACCGAACCTCGTACACTCTCCAAACCACCTTCCGTATACACTAATTACACCACGCTGAACACGTAGGAAGTGTCCCCAGCTCTCTACGACCTTCCCAAGCTGAGATACACAAAATCATGACCAAAGGAAGTGACGTATCTCCGCAACGGAAGCTCGTACAGACTCGGGGGTGCTACCGTTGGAAAGCTTGACCCAGAGTGTTTATTCAAAAGTGTTGGATTCAAGTCTCTACGACCTTGCGTTCAAAAGTTATTAAAGAAAAACGAACTGCACCGGGGTGCAATTTCGGTAAAACCTCCTAATCCTAACCCTAACCCTAACCCTAACCCTAACCCTAACCCTAACCCTAACCCCTAACCCTAACCCTAACCCTAACCCCTAACCCTAACCCTAACCCTAACCCTAACCCTAACCCCTAACCCTAACCCCCTAACCCTAACCCTAACCCTAACCCTAACCCTAACCCTAACCCTAACCCTAACCCTAACCCCTAACCCTAACCCTAACCCTAACCCTAACCCCTATTCCTAACCCTAACCCTAACCCTAACCCTAACCCTCCGTTCAAAAGTTATTCACCAAAAAGTAAGTGAGCCCAGGCTCACTTTGGGTAAAACCCCCTAATCCTAACCCCTAACCCTAACCCTAACCCTAACCCTAACCCTAACCCTAACCCCACAGGGGGAGGCAAGCTCAAGGTTGGGCTTAGGCAACACATCTCACACTGGTTAAGGTCAGGGAAAGGGGCCAGGCTAGTGCGTCGTCACCTACCAATCCACCAAAATGCTCAAAAGTACAGTCAAATCAAATCCACTCCAAATTGCCTGAAACGTGCTCCTAACCACTTTCTGGGAACACCATTTAGTTAGGCATTTTTCACCTCCCTCCACACTTAGAGAATTTTCGCTACAAAATTCACTCCATTCATTCTCTATGGAGAATAGCACACACTTGTATCTCCGGACAGGAACGTCCTACAGACTCGTGGCTGCTACCGTTGGAACGGCAATAGTCCATATATGCTAGACGAATGAGGGTTGCAAGTCTCTAGCACCTTCCCTTCAAAAGTTATTCAACAAAAACCACTCGGGCAATCACAATCAATGACAAAACACACTTTGGCCAATATCTCCCGAACCGAACCTCGTACACTCTCCAAACCACCTTCCGTATACACTAATTACACCACGCTGAACACGTAGGAAGTGTCCCCAGCTCTCTACGACCTTCCCAAGCTGAGATACACAAAATCATGACCAAAGGAAGTGACGTATCTCCGCAACGGAAGCTCGTACAGACTCGGGGGTGCTACCGTTGGAAAGCTTGACCCAGAGTGTTTATTCAAAAGTGTTGGATTCAAGTCTCTACGACCTTGCGTTCAAAAGTTATTAAAGAAAAACGAACTGCACCGGGGTGCAATTTCGGTAAAACCTCCTAATCCTAACCCTAACCCTAACCCTAACCCTAACCCTAACCCTAACCCCTAACCCTAACCCTAACCCTAACCCCTAACCCTAACCCTAACCCTAACCCTAACCCTAACCCCTAACCCTAACCCCCTAACCCTAACCCTAACCCTAACCCTAACCCTAACCCTAACCCTAACCCTAACCCTAACCCCTAACCCTAACCCTAACCCTAACCCTAACCCCTATTCCTAACCCTAACCCTAACCCTAACCCTAACCCTCCGTTCAAAAGTTATTCACCAAAAAGTAAGTGAGCCCAGGCTCACTTTGGGTAAAACCCCCTAATCCTAACCCCTAACCCTAACCCTAACCCTAACCCTAACCCTAACCCTAACCCCACAGGGGGAGGCAAGCTCAAGGTTGGGCTTAGGCAACACATCTCACACTGGTTAAGGTCAGGGAAAGGGGCCAGGCTAGTGCGTCGTCACCTACCAATCCACCAAAATGCTCAAAAGTACAGTCAAATCAAATCCACTCCAAATTGCCTGAAACGTGCTCCTAACCACTTTCTGGGAACACCATTTAGTTAGGCATTTTTCACCTCCCTCCACACTTAGAGAATTTTCGCTACAAAATTCACTCCATTCATTCTCTATGGAGAATAGCACACACTTGTATCTCCGGACAGGAACGTCCTACAGACTCGTGGCTGCTACCGTTGGAACGGCAATAGTCCATATATGCTAGACGAATGAGGGTTGCAAGTCTCTAGCACCTTCCCTTCAAAAGTTATTCAACAA
Source organism: Enoplosus armatus (assembly GCF_043641665.1). Taxonomy (NCBI): domain Eukaryota; kingdom Metazoa; phylum Chordata; class Actinopteri; order Centrarchiformes; family Enoplosidae; genus Enoplosus; species Enoplosus armatus. Next base: position 31,371,557 of record NC_092180.1, on the reverse strand, counting down.
AAACCACTCGGGCAATCACAATCAATGACAAAACACACTTTGGCCAATATCTCCCGAACCGAACCTCGTACACTCTCCAAACCACCTTCCGTATACACTAATTACACCACGCTGAACACGTAGGAAGTGTCCCCAGCTCTCTACGACCTTCCCAAGCTGAGATACACAAAATCATGACCAAAGGAAGTGACGTATCTCCGCAACGGAAGCTCGTACAGACTCGGGGGTGCTACCGTTGGAAAGCTTGACCCAGAGTGTTTATTCAAAAGTGTTGGATTCAAGTCTCTACGACCTTGCGTTCAAAAGTTATTAAAGAAAAACGAACTGCACCGGGGTGCAATTTCGGTAAAACCTCCTAATCCTAACCCTAACCCTAACCCTAACCCTAACCCTAACCCTAACCCTAACCCCTAACCCTAACCCTAACCCTAACCCCTAACCCTAACCCTAACCCTAACCCTAACCCTAACCCCTAACCCTAACCCCCTAACCCTAACCCTAACCCTAACCCTAACCCTAACCCTAACCCTAACCCTAACCCTAACCCCTAACCCTAACCCTAACCCTAACCCTAACCCCTATTCCTAACCCTAACCCTAACCCTAACCCTAACCCTCCGTTCAAAAGTTATTCACCAAAAAGTAAGTGAGCCCAGGCTCACTTTGGGTAAAACCCCCTAATCCTAACCCCTAACCCTAACCCTAACCCTAACCCTAACCCTAACCCTAACCCCACAGGGGGAGGCAAGCTCAAGGTTGGGCTTAGGCAACACATCTCACACTGGTTAAGGTCAGGGAAAGGGGCCAGGCTAGTGCGTCGTCACCTACCAATCCACCAAAATGCTCAAAAGTACAGTCAAATCAAATCCACTCCAAATTGCCTGAAACGTGCTCCTAACCACTTTCTGGGAACACCATTTAGTTAGGCATTTTTCACCTCCCTCCACACTTAGAGAATTTTCGCTACAAAATTCACTCCATTCATTCTCTATGGAGAATAGCACACACTTGTATCTCCGGACAGGAACGTCCTACAGACTCGTGGCTGCTACCGTTGGAACGGCAATAGTCCATATATGCTAGACGAATGAGGGTTGCAAGTCTCTAGCACCTTCCCTTCAAAAGTTATTCAACAAAAACCACTCGGGCAATCACAATCAATGACAAAACACACTTTGGCCAATATCTCCCGAACCGAACCTCGTACACTCTCCAAACCACCTTCCGTATACACTAATTACACCACGCTGAACACGTAGGAAGTGTCCCCAGCTCTCTACGACCTTCCCAAGCTGAGATACACAAAATCATGACCAAAGGAAGTGACGTATCTCCGCAACGGAAGCTCGTACAGACTCGGGGGTGCTACCGTTGGAAAGCTTGACCCAGAGTGTTTATTCAAAAGTGTTGGATTCAAGTCTCTACGACCTTGCGTTCAAAAGTTATTAAAGAAAAACGAACTGCACCGGGGTGCAATTTCGGTAAAACCTCCTAATCCTAACCCTAACCCTAACCCTAACCCTAACCCTAACCCACCAACCCAAACACCAACCCAAACACCAACCCAAACACTAACCCTCACCTCTCCTCTATCCTTACCCTAACCAACACAGGGGGAGGCAAGCTCAAGGTTGGGCTTAGGCAACACATCTCACACTGGTTAAGGTCAGGGAAAGGGGCCAGGCTAGTGCGTCGTCACCTACCAATCCACCAAAATGCTCAAAAGTACAGTCAAATCAAATCCACTCCAAATTGCCTGAAACGTGCTCCTAACCACTTTCTGGGAACACCATTTAGTTAGGCATTTTTCACCTCCCTCCACACTTAGGCATTTTTCGAACAAAATTCACTCCATTCATTCTCTATGGAGAATAGCACACACTTGTATCTCCGGACAGGAACGTCCTACAGACTCGTGGCTGCTACCGTTGGAACGGCAATAGTCCATATATGCTAGACGAATCAGGGTTGCAAGTCTCTAGCACCTTCCCTTCAAAAGTTATTCAACAAAAACCACTCGGCCAATCACAATCAATCACAAAACACACTTTGGCCAATATCTCCCGAACCGAACCTCGTACACTCTCCAAACCACCTTCCGTATACACTAATTACACCACGCTGAACACGTAGGAAGTGTCCCCAGCTCTCTACGACCTTCCCAAGCTGAGATACACAAAATCATGACCAAAGGAAGTGACGTATCTCCGCAACGGAAGCTC
>NC_092180.1:31344336-31346836 GCF_043641665.1 Enoplosus armatus | reverse complement strand
TTCAGAGAGGTGGTCCTGGTACTCCGCTGTTTTCAGAGAGGTGGTCCTGGTACTCCAACCCCATGTTGTGCTGGTGCTCTGTGTGGCCCCGCTGGTCCCACAGCTTGCCCTGGATGTGACTCTGTGTGTTGGGGGGGGGGGGGCCGGGGGGCCGGGGGGGCCCGGGGGGGGGGGGGGGATCACTCCAACAGACAACCCTGGTTCCCCACCCCTCCAGGACAGGCGCCTAGTAGTGTCACATGTTAAGCCCAGAGAGGTCCACTCGACCTCGGGGGGGGGGGGGGGGGGGGGGCTTTCTGACCAACCACACCCCCCCCCCCCTCAAAAAAAAAAAAAAAAAAAAAAAAAAAAAAAAAGCCTCCAGACCTCTGTGTGGCCCCCATGTTTGCCCAGGATGAGACTCTCTGTGTGGGGGGGACTCTCCCCCTGACACCCCTGGTCCCACAACTCCTCCAGGACAGGAGCCTGGTAGTGTCACATGTCAAGCCCAGAGAAGTCCACTCGACCTCTGGGGGGGCTTTCTGACACACACCCCCCACCCCTCTGGAGGCCTATGTTTCTGAAAACTGGGTTTCTGAAATCGTGCGAACACTGTTTTTCAAAACCACCCTAAAGCGATAGAGTGCAGAGAAGGGGAAGGTTAATGGGTAACCTTCAATGGATGAGCCCCTTTCTCACGGTGAAAACACTTAGAAAAAAAACCACACTGAGATTTAGTAGTCCTGGTACTCTGCTGTTTTCAGAGAGGTGGTCCTGGTACTCCAACCCCAGGCCTGTCTGGTGCTCTGTGTGGCCCCGCTGGTCCCACAGCTTGCCCAGGATGAGACTCTGTGTGTTGGGGAGGGGGGGGCCGGGGGGGCCCGGGGGGGGGATCACTCCAACAGACAACCCTGGTTCCCCACCCCTCCAGGACAGGGGCCTAGTAGTGTCACATGTTAAGCCCAGAGAGGTCCACTCAACCTCGGGGGGGGGCTTTCTGACACACCACACACCCCCCTCTGGAGGCCTATGTTTCCGAAAACTGGGTTTCTGAAATCGTGCGAACACTGTTTTTCAAAACCACCCTAAAGCGATAGAGTGCAGAGAAGGGGAAGGTTAATGGGTAACCTTCAATGGATGAGCCCCTTTCTCATGGTGAAAACACTTGGAAAAAAGACACACTGAGATTTAGTAGTCCTGGTACTCCGCTGTTTTCAGAGAGGTGGTCCTGGTACTCCAACCCCAGGCCTGTCTGGTGCTCTGTGTGGCCCCGCTGGTCCCACAGCTTGCCCAGGATGAGACTCTGTGTGTAGGTGGCGCGAGGGGGGGGGGTGGGAGGTCACTCCCGCTGACACCCCTGGTCCTCCACTCCTCCAGGACAGTGGCCTGGTAGTGTCACAAGTTAAGCCCAGAGGAGGCTACTCGACCTCGGGGGAGCTTACTGACCGACCCCCCCCCCCCCCCCCCCCCCCCCCCTCCAAAAAAAAAAAAAAAAAAAAAAAAGCCTCCAGACCTCTGTGTGGCCCCCATGTTTGCCCAGGATGAGACTCTCTGTGTGGGGGGCACTCTTCCCCTGACACCCCTGGTCCCCCTGGTCCCCCAACTCCTCCAGGACAGGAGCCTGGTAGTGTCACATGTTAAGCCCAGAGAAGGCCACTCGACCTCGGGGGAGCTTACTGACCCCCCCCCCCACAAAAAAAAAATAAAAAAATAAAAAAATAAAAAAATAATAGGAATGAACAGGGCCACAAAAGGCAACGAGGCAGTAATATTTCTGGAAGCCTTCTCTATAACATCAGTAACTGAGGAGGGTAAATAGCCTCCAGACCTCTGTGTGGCCCCCATGTTTACCCAGGATGAGACTCTCTGTGTGTGGGGGGGACTATCCCGCTGACACCCCTTGTCCCCCTGGTCCCCCACTCCTCCAGGACATGGCCCTGCTACTCCGAAACTGCTTGCCCAGGATGAGACTCTCTGTGTGGGGGCACTCTTCCCCTGACACCCCTGGTCCCCCTGGTCCTCCACTCCTCCGGGACATGGCCCTGGTATCCGTAACTGCTTGCCCAGGATGAGACTCTCTGTGTGGGGGGGGGGGACTCTCCCCCTGACACCCCTGGTCCCCCTGGTCCTCCACTCCTCCAGGACATGGCCCTGGTATCCGTAACTGCTTGCCCAGGATGAGACTCTCTGTGTGGGGGGGGGACTCTCACGCTGACACCCCTGGTCCCCCTGGTCCTCCACTCCTCCAGGACAGGAGGCTGGTAGTGCCACATGTTAAGCCCAGAGAAGGCCACTCGACCTCGGGGGAGCTTACTGACCACCCCCCCACAAAAAAAAAAAAAAAAAAAAAAAAAAAAAAAAAACGAAGACTACTTTAAAAAAAAAAAAAAAAAAAAAATTATGGAGTTTACCCAGGATGAGACTCTCTGTGTGGGGGGGACTCTCCCGCTGACACCCCTGGTCCCCCACTCCTCCAGGACAGGGGGCTGGTAAAGTCACATGTTAAGCCCAGAGAAGGCCA
>NC_092180.1:31324336-31326836 GCF_043641665.1 Enoplosus armatus | reverse complement strand
CGGTGGAAAGACTTAGAAAAAAAACACACTGAGATTTAGTAGTCCTGGTACTCCACTTTTTTCAGAGAGGTGGTCCTGGTACTCCGCTGTTTTCAGAGAGGTGGTCCTGGTACTCCAACCCCATGTTGTGCTGGTGCTCTGTGTGGCCCCGCTGGTCCCACAGCTTGCCCTGGATGTGACTCTGTGTGTTGGGGGGGGGGGGGCCGGGGGGCCGGGGGGGCCCGGGGGGGGGGGGGGGATCACTCCAACAGACAACCCTGGTTCCCCACCCCTCCAGGACAGGCGCCTAGTAGTGTCACATGTTAAGCCCAGAGAGGTCCACTCGACCTCGGGGGGGGGGGGGGGGGGGGGGCTTTCTGACCAACCACACCCCCCCCCCCCTCAAAAAAAAAAAAAAAAAAAAAAAAAAAAAAAAAGCCTCCAGACCTCTGTGTGGCCCCCATGTTTGCCCAGGATGAGACTCTCTGTGTGGGGGGGACTCTCCCCCTGACACCCCTGGTCCCACAACTCCTCCAGGACAGGAGCCTGGTAGTGTCACATGTCAAGCCCAGAGAAGTCCACTCGACCTCTGGGGGGGCTTTCTGACACACACCCCCCACCCCTCTGGAGGCCTATGTTTCTGAAAACTGGGTTTCTGAAATCGTGCGAACACTGTTTTTCAAAACCACCCTAAAGCGATAGAGTGCAGAGAAGGGGAAGGTTAATGGGTAACCTTCAATGGATGAGCCCCTTTCTCACGGTGAAAACACTTAGAAAAAAAACCACACTGAGATTTAGTAGTCCTGGTACTCTGCTGTTTTCAGAGAGGTGGTCCTGGTACTCCAACCCCAGGCCTGTCTGGTGCTCTGTGTGGCCCCGCTGGTCCCACAGCTTGCCCAGGATGAGACTCTGTGTGTTGGGGAGGGGGGGGCCGGGGGGGCCCGGGGGGGGGATCACTCCAACAGACAACCCTGGTTCCCCACCCCTCCAGGACAGGGGCCTAGTAGTGTCACATGTTAAGCCCAGAGAGGTCCACTCAACCTCGGGGGGGGGCTTTCTGACACACCACACACCCCCCTCTGGAGGCCTATGTTTCCGAAAACTGGGTTTCTGAAATCGTGCGAACACTGTTTTTCAAAACCACCCTAAAGCGATAGAGTGCAGAGAAGGGGAAGGTTAATGGGTAACCTTCAATGGATGAGCCCCTTTCTCATGGTGAAAACACTTGGAAAAAAGACACACTGAGATTTAGTAGTCCTGGTACTCCGCTGTTTTCAGAGAGGTGGTCCTGGTACTCCAACCCCAGGCCTGTCTGGTGCTCTGTGTGGCCCCGCTGGTCCCACAGCTTGCCCAGGATGAGACTCTGTGTGTAGGTGGCGCGAGGGGGGGGGGTGGGAGGTCACTCCCGCTGACACCCCTGGTCCTCCACTCCTCCAGGACAGTGGCCTGGTAGTGTCACAAGTTAAGCCCAGAGGAGGCTACTCGACCTCGGGGGAGCTTACTGACCGACCCCCCCCCCCCCCCCCCCCCCCCCCCTCCAAAAAAAAAAAAAAAAAAAAAAAAGCCTCCAGACCTCTGTGTGGCCCCCATGTTTGCCCAGGATGAGACTCTCTGTGTGGGGGGCACTCTTCCCCTGACACCCCTGGTCCCCCTGGTCCCCCAACTCCTCCAGGACAGGAGCCTGGTAGTGTCACATGTTAAGCCCAGAGAAGGCCACTCGACCTCGGGGGAGCTTACTGACCCCCCCCCCCACAAAAAAAAAATAAAAAAATAAAAAAATAAAAAAATAATAGGAATGAACAGGGCCACAAAAGGCAACGAGGCAGTAATATTTCTGGAAGCCTTCTCTATAACATCAGTAACTGAGGAGGGTAAATAGCCTCCAGACCTCTGTGTGGCCCCCATGTTTACCCAGGATGAGACTCTCTGTGTGTGGGGGGGACTATCCCGCTGACACCCCTTGTCCCCCTGGTCCCCCACTCCTCCAGGACATGGCCCTGCTACTCCGAAACTGCTTGCCCAGGATGAGACTCTCTGTGTGGGGGCACTCTTCCCCTGACACCCCTGGTCCCCCTGGTCCTCCACTCCTCCGGGACATGGCCCTGGTATCCGTAACTGCTTGCCCAGGATGAGACTCTCTGTGTGGGGGGGGGGGACTCTCCCCCTGACACCCCTGGTCCCCCTGGTCCTCCACTCCTCCAGGACATGGCCCTGGTATCCGTAACTGCTTGCCCAGGATGAGACTCTCTGTGTGGGGGGGGGACTCTCACGCTGACACCCCTGGTCCCCCTGGTCCTCCACTCCTCCAGGACAGGAGGCTGGTAGTGCCACATGTTAAGCCCAGAGAAGGCCACTCGACCTCGGGGGAGCTTACTGACCACCCCCCCACAAAAAAAAAAAAAAAAAAAAAAAAAAAAAAAAAACGAAGACTACTTTAAAAAAAAAAAAAAAAAAAAAATTATGGAGTTTACCCAGGATGAGACTCTCTGTGTGGGGGGGACTCTCCCGCTGACACCCCTGG
>NC_092180.1:31301836-31304336 GCF_043641665.1 Enoplosus armatus | reverse complement strand
ACCGGTACTTTTCTCTGGAAGCCTACGTTTCCGAAAACTGGGTTTCTGAAATCGTGCGAAGACTGTTTTTCAAAACCACCCTAAAGCGATAGAGTGAAGAGAAGGGGCAAGTTAATGGGTAACCTTCAATGGATGGGCCCCTTTCTCACGGTGGAAAGACTTAGAAAAAAAACACACTGAGATTTAGTAGTCCTGGTACTCCACTTTTTTCAGAGAGGTGGTCCTGGTACTCCGCTGTTTTCAGAGAGGTGGTCCTGGTACTCCAACCCCATGTTGTGCTGGTGCTCTGTGTGGCCCCGCTGGTCCCACAGCTTGCCCTGGATGTGACTCTGTGTGTTGGGGGGGGGGGGGCCGGGGGGCCGGGGGGGCCCGGGGGGGGGGGGGGGATCACTCCAACAGACAACCCTGGTTCCCCACCCCTCCAGGACAGGCGCCTAGTAGTGTCACATGTTAAGCCCAGAGAGGTCCACTCGACCTCGGGGGGGGGGGGGGGGGGGGGGCTTTCTGACCAACCACACCCCCCCCCCCCTCAAAAAAAAAAAAAAAAAAAAAAAAAAAAAAAAAGCCTCCAGACCTCTGTGTGGCCCCCATGTTTGCCCAGGATGAGACTCTCTGTGTGGGGGGGACTCTCCCCCTGACACCCCTGGTCCCACAACTCCTCCAGGACAGGAGCCTGGTAGTGTCACATGTCAAGCCCAGAGAAGTCCACTCGACCTCTGGGGGGGCTTTCTGACACACACCCCCCACCCCTCTGGAGGCCTATGTTTCTGAAAACTGGGTTTCTGAAATCGTGCGAACACTGTTTTTCAAAACCACCCTAAAGCGATAGAGTGCAGAGAAGGGGAAGGTTAATGGGTAACCTTCAATGGATGAGCCCCTTTCTCACGGTGAAAACACTTAGAAAAAAAACCACACTGAGATTTAGTAGTCCTGGTACTCTGCTGTTTTCAGAGAGGTGGTCCTGGTACTCCAACCCCAGGCCTGTCTGGTGCTCTGTGTGGCCCCGCTGGTCCCACAGCTTGCCCAGGATGAGACTCTGTGTGTTGGGGAGGGGGGGGCCGGGGGGGCCCGGGGGGGGGATCACTCCAACAGACAACCCTGGTTCCCCACCCCTCCAGGACAGGGGCCTAGTAGTGTCACATGTTAAGCCCAGAGAGGTCCACTCAACCTCGGGGGGGGGCTTTCTGACACACCACACACCCCCCTCTGGAGGCCTATGTTTCCGAAAACTGGGTTTCTGAAATCGTGCGAACACTGTTTTTCAAAACCACCCTAAAGCGATAGAGTGCAGAGAAGGGGAAGGTTAATGGGTAACCTTCAATGGATGAGCCCCTTTCTCATGGTGAAAACACTTGGAAAAAAGACACACTGAGATTTAGTAGTCCTGGTACTCCGCTGTTTTCAGAGAGGTGGTCCTGGTACTCCAACCCCAGGCCTGTCTGGTGCTCTGTGTGGCCCCGCTGGTCCCACAGCTTGCCCAGGATGAGACTCTGTGTGTAGGTGGCGCGAGGGGGGGGGGTGGGAGGTCACTCCCGCTGACACCCCTGGTCCTCCACTCCTCCAGGACAGTGGCCTGGTAGTGTCACAAGTTAAGCCCAGAGGAGGCTACTCGACCTCGGGGGAGCTTACTGACCGACCCCCCCCCCCCCCCCCCCCCCCCCCCTCCAAAAAAAAAAAAAAAAAAAAAAAAGCCTCCAGACCTCTGTGTGGCCCCCATGTTTGCCCAGGATGAGACTCTCTGTGTGGGGGGCACTCTTCCCCTGACACCCCTGGTCCCCCTGGTCCCCCAACTCCTCCAGGACAGGAGCCTGGTAGTGTCACATGTTAAGCCCAGAGAAGGCCACTCGACCTCGGGGGAGCTTACTGACCCCCCCCCCCACAAAAAAAAAATAAAAAAATAAAAAAATAAAAAAATAATAGGAATGAACAGGGCCACAAAAGGCAACGAGGCAGTAATATTTCTGGAAGCCTTCTCTATAACATCAGTAACTGAGGAGGGTAAATAGCCTCCAGACCTCTGTGTGGCCCCCATGTTTACCCAGGATGAGACTCTCTGTGTGTGGGGGGGACTATCCCGCTGACACCCCTTGTCCCCCTGGTCCCCCACTCCTCCAGGACATGGCCCTGCTACTCCGAAACTGCTTGCCCAGGATGAGACTCTCTGTGTGGGGGCACTCTTCCCCTGACACCCCTGGTCCCCCTGGTCCTCCACTCCTCCGGGACATGGCCCTGGTATCCGTAACTGCTTGCCCAGGATGAGACTCTCTGTGTGGGGGGGGGGGACTCTCCCCCTGACACCCCTGGTCCCCCTGGTCCTCCACTCCTCCAGGACATGGCCCTGGTATCCGTAACTGCTTGCCCAGGATGAGACTCTCTGTGTGGGGGGGGGACTCTCACGCTGACACCCCTGGTCCCCCTGGTCCTCCACTCCTCCAGGACAGGAGGCTGGTAGTGCCACATGTTAAGCCCAGAGAAGGCCACTCGACCTCGGGGGAGCTTA
>NC_092180.1:31219336-31221836 GCF_043641665.1 Enoplosus armatus | reverse complement strand
TTCTGAAAACTGGGTTTCTGAAATCGTGCGAACACTGTTTTTCAAAACCACCCTAAAGCGATAGAGTGCAGAGAAGGGGAAGGTTAATGGGTAACCTTCAATGGATGAGCCCCTTTCTCACGGTGAAAACACTTAGAAAAAAAACCACACTGAGATTTAGTAGTCCTGGTACTCTGCTGTTTTCAGAGAGGTGGTCCTGGTACTCCAACCCCAGGCCTGTCTGGTGCTCTGTGTGGCCCCGCTGGTCCCACAGCTTGCCCAGGATGAGACTCTGTGTGTTGGGGAGGGGGGGGCCGGGGGGGCCCGGGGGGGGGATCACTCCAACAGACAACCCTGGTTCCCCACCCCTCCAGGACAGGGGCCTAGTAGTGTCACATGTTAAGCCCAGAGAGGTCCACTCAACCTCGGGGGGGGGCTTTCTGACACACCACACACCCCCCTCTGGAGGCCTATGTTTCCGAAAACTGGGTTTCTGAAATCGTGCGAACACTGTTTTTCAAAACCACCCTAAAGCGATAGAGTGCAGAGAAGGGGAAGGTTAATGGGTAACCTTCAATGGATGAGCCCCTTTCTCATGGTGAAAACACTTGGAAAAAAGACACACTGAGATTTAGTAGTCCTGGTACTCCGCTGTTTTCAGAGAGGTGGTCCTGGTACTCCAACCCCAGGCCTGTCTGGTGCTCTGTGTGGCCCCGCTGGTCCCACAGCTTGCCCAGGATGAGACTCTGTGTGTAGGTGGCGCGAGGGGGGGGGGTGGGAGGTCACTCCCGCTGACACCCCTGGTCCTCCACTCCTCCAGGACAGTGGCCTGGTAGTGTCACAAGTTAAGCCCAGAGGAGGCTACTCGACCTCGGGGGAGCTTACTGACCGACCCCCCCCCCCCCCCCCCCCCCCCCCTCCAAAAAAAAAAAAAAAAAAAAAAAAGCCTCCAGACCTCTGTGTGGCCCCCATGTTTGCCCAGGATGAGACTCTCTGTGTGGGGGGCACTCTTCCCCTGACACCCCTGGTCCCCCTGGTCCCCCAACTCCTCCAGGACAGGAGCCTGGTAGTGTCACATGTTAAGCCCAGAGAAGGCCACTCGACCTCGGGGGAGCTTACTGACCCCCCCCCCCACAAAAAAAAAATAAAAAAATAAAAAAATAAAAAAATAATAGGAATGAACAGGGCCACAAAAGGCAACGAGGCAGTAATATTTCTGGAAGCCTTCTCTATAACATCAGTAACTGAGGAGGGTAAATAGCCTCCAGACCTCTGTGTGGCCCCCATGTTTACCCAGGATGAGACTCTCTGTGTGTGGGGGGGACTATCCCGCTGACACCCCTTGTCCCCCTGGTCCCCCACTCCTCCAGGACATGGCCCTGCTACTCCGAAACTGCTTGCCCAGGATGAGACTCTCTGTGTGGGGGCACTCTTCCCCTGACACCCCTGGTCCCCCTGGTCCTCCACTCCTCCGGGACATGGCCCTGGTATCCGTAACTGCTTGCCCAGGATGAGACTCTCTGTGTGGGGGGGGGGGACTCTCCCCCTGACACCCCTGGTCCCCCTGGTCCTCCACTCCTCCAGGACATGGCCCTGGTATCCGTAACTGCTTGCCCAGGATGAGACTCTCTGTGTGGGGGGGGGACTCTCACGCTGACACCCCTGGTCCCCCTGGTCCTCCACTCCTCCAGGACAGGAGGCTGGTAGTGCCACATGTTAAGCCCAGAGAAGGCCACTCGACCTCGGGGGAGCTTACTGACCACCCCCCCACAAAAAAAAAAAAAAAAAAAAAAAAAAAAAAAAAACGAAGACTACTTTAAAAAAAAAAAAAAAAAAAAAATTATGGAGTTTACCCAGGATGAGACTCTCTGTGTGGGGGGGACTCTCCCGCTGACACCCCTGGTCCCCCACTCCTCCAGGACAGGGGGCTGGTAAAGTCACATGTTAAGCCCAGAGAAGGCCACTCGACCTCGGGGGAGCTTACTGACCCCCCCCCCACAAAAAAAAACAAAAAACAAAACAAACGAAGACTACTTTAAAAAAAAAAAAAAAAATTATGGAGTTTACCCAGGATGAGACTCTCTGTGTGGGGGCACTCTTCCCCTGACACCCCTGGTCCTCCACTCCTCCAGGACATGGCCCTGCTACTCCGTAACTGCTTGCCCGGGATGAGACTCTGTGTGTGGGGGCACTCTTCCACTGACACCCCTGGTCCCCCACTCCTGGGGGACCAGGGGTGTACTCCTACCCCTGGCCCTGCTACTCCGTAACTGCTTGCCCAGGTTGACACTCTCTGTGTGGGGGGACTCTTCCACTGTCACCCCTGGTCCCATGCTCATCCAGGACATGGCCCTGGTAGTGCCACATACTGGGCCCAGAGAAGGCCACTCTGAGGAGGCCGGCCCTAACCCTAACCCTAACCCAGGCCAGCCTCCAGATAGCTCCAGGAGCCTTGCCCACCAGACGAACCTGTGGACCCACTATTAAGCACCCCCCCGCGGACTACACCCACACAGCCACA
>NC_092180.1:31209336-31211836 GCF_043641665.1 Enoplosus armatus | reverse complement strand
AAAAAAAAAAAAAAAAAAAAAAAGCCTCCAGACCTCTGTGTGGCCCCCATGTTTGCCCAGGATGAGACTCTCTGTGTGGGGGGGACTCTCCCCCTGACACCCCTGGTCCCACAACTCCTCCAGGACAGGAGCCTGGTAGTGTCACATGTCAAGCCCAGAGAAGTCCACTCGACCTCTGGGGGGGCTTTCTGACACACACCCCCCACCCCTCTGGAGGCCTATGTTTCTGAAAACTGGGTTTCTGAAATCGTGCGAACACTGTTTTTCAAAACCACCCTAAAGCGATAGAGTGCAGAGAAGGGGAAGGTTAATGGGTAACCTTCAATGGATGAGCCCCTTTCTCACGGTGAAAACACTTAGAAAAAAAACCACACTGAGATTTAGTAGTCCTGGTACTCTGCTGTTTTCAGAGAGGTGGTCCTGGTACTCCAACCCCAGGCCTGTCTGGTGCTCTGTGTGGCCCCGCTGGTCCCACAGCTTGCCCAGGATGAGACTCTGTGTGTTGGGGAGGGGGGGGCCGGGGGGGCCCGGGGGGGGGATCACTCCAACAGACAACCCTGGTTCCCCACCCCTCCAGGACAGGGGCCTAGTAGTGTCACATGTTAAGCCCAGAGAGGTCCACTCAACCTCGGGGGGGGGCTTTCTGACACACCACACACCCCCCTCTGGAGGCCTATGTTTCCGAAAACTGGGTTTCTGAAATCGTGCGAACACTGTTTTTCAAAACCACCCTAAAGCGATAGAGTGCAGAGAAGGGGAAGGTTAATGGGTAACCTTCAATGGATGAGCCCCTTTCTCATGGTGAAAACACTTGGAAAAAAGACACACTGAGATTTAGTAGTCCTGGTACTCCGCTGTTTTCAGAGAGGTGGTCCTGGTACTCCAACCCCAGGCCTGTCTGGTGCTCTGTGTGGCCCCGCTGGTCCCACAGCTTGCCCAGGATGAGACTCTGTGTGTAGGTGGCGCGAGGGGGGGGGGTGGGAGGTCACTCCCGCTGACACCCCTGGTCCTCCACTCCTCCAGGACAGTGGCCTGGTAGTGTCACAAGTTAAGCCCAGAGGAGGCTACTCGACCTCGGGGGAGCTTACTGACCGACCCCCCCCCCCCCCCCCCCCCCCCCCCTCCAAAAAAAAAAAAAAAAAAAAAAAAGCCTCCAGACCTCTGTGTGGCCCCCATGTTTGCCCAGGATGAGACTCTCTGTGTGGGGGGCACTCTTCCCCTGACACCCCTGGTCCCCCTGGTCCCCCAACTCCTCCAGGACAGGAGCCTGGTAGTGTCACATGTTAAGCCCAGAGAAGGCCACTCGACCTCGGGGGAGCTTACTGACCCCCCCCCCCACAAAAAAAAAATAAAAAAATAAAAAAATAAAAAAATAATAGGAATGAACAGGGCCACAAAAGGCAACGAGGCAGTAATATTTCTGGAAGCCTTCTCTATAACATCAGTAACTGAGGAGGGTAAATAGCCTCCAGACCTCTGTGTGGCCCCCATGTTTACCCAGGATGAGACTCTCTGTGTGTGGGGGGGACTATCCCGCTGACACCCCTTGTCCCCCTGGTCCCCCACTCCTCCAGGACATGGCCCTGCTACTCCGAAACTGCTTGCCCAGGATGAGACTCTCTGTGTGGGGGCACTCTTCCCCTGACACCCCTGGTCCCCCTGGTCCTCCACTCCTCCGGGACATGGCCCTGGTATCCGTAACTGCTTGCCCAGGATGAGACTCTCTGTGTGGGGGGGGGGGACTCTCCCCCTGACACCCCTGGTCCCCCTGGTCCTCCACTCCTCCAGGACATGGCCCTGGTATCCGTAACTGCTTGCCCAGGATGAGACTCTCTGTGTGGGGGGGGGACTCTCACGCTGACACCCCTGGTCCCCCTGGTCCTCCACTCCTCCAGGACAGGAGGCTGGTAGTGCCACATGTTAAGCCCAGAGAAGGCCACTCGACCTCGGGGGAGCTTACTGACCACCCCCCCACAAAAAAAAAAAAAAAAAAAAAAAAAAAAAAAAAACGAAGACTACTTTAAAAAAAAAAAAAAAAAAAAAATTATGGAGTTTACCCAGGATGAGACTCTCTGTGTGGGGGGGACTCTCCCGCTGACACCCCTGGTCCCCCACTCCTCCAGGACAGGGGGCTGGTAAAGTCACATGTTAAGCCCAGAGAAGGCCACTCGACCTCGGGGGAGCTTACTGACCCCCCCCCCACAAAAAAAAACAAAAAACAAAACAAACGAAGACTACTTTAAAAAAAAAAAAAAAAATTATGGAGTTTACCCAGGATGAGACTCTCTGTGTGGGGGCACTCTTCCCCTGACACCCCTGGTCCTCCACTCCTCCAGGACATGGCCCTGCTACTCCGTAACTGCTTGCCCGGGATGAGACTCTGTGTGTGGGGGCACTCTTCCACTGACACCCCTGGTCCCCCACTCCTGGGGGACCAGGGGTGTACTCCTACCCCTGGCCCTGCTACTCCGTAACTGCTTGCCCAGGTTGACACTCTCTG